>NW_022604821.1:0-64422 GCF_008692095.1 Etheostoma spectabile
GACATAAAAGGCCTCCTAGGGGGCGCCAAAAACAGACAACTATTGGAACAGATGGTAAGTTAATATTTATTAATTTTTATTGATGTCAACACTTAATATCTTATACATCATGTGATAAGTCAAATCATGATCATTGTACTTACAATACCTTAATATAATTACTTCAATATAATTTTAAACATGGGTATACCTAAGAATATGCTAATTCTTCTGCGCCAAAACAACAATATCTCTTAAACAGTCTTTTTAAATGCACTAATATCCTGTACCACACAAGAAATACATCTTAAATTCTCTTCAAAACAGACTGTAATACAGGAGAAAAATTGAATTGGCTATGGGACACACGCCGGGATTTGATCAACCCGTTTGGGCCGCCCTTGGGAGGGTGTCTAGTGGTAATGGCCGAAACACCTGATGATTCCAAGGTTCTCTACTGATGTGTGTCCTACTATTTAGAATAAAATTATTAAATGATTTAAATCTTAACTGTATAGTGAAACCAATAAACCAGCCGGACCCTAACCCGGACCCTAAACTCAACCAATGGTGAACTATGCCTAAACCCAACCATAGGTTTACAGGCCTGACCCTAACCCTGACCCTAAACTCACCCAGGTAAATTGGGCCTAACCCTGACCTCTAACCCTAAACTCAACCATTGGTAAACTATGCCTAAACTCACCCATAGTTTAACATGCCTAACTCAACCCCTAACCCTACTATACCACTAACCCTAACCATGATTTATACCCCTACCTCAACCAGTTTTAACATCCCTAACCTTACTTTCTAAACCCAACTGGAGGACAATTTAGAAAGATCTACGGACTGCAACACTGAGGCCAGACAAAGGTCCAAAGCATATATAAATGATTTTTCACTGCAACCCTGACCAGACAAACGGTCCCAAGAAGATATAAATAATTTTCCACTGCAACCCTGAGACCAGACAAACGGTCAAAGCAGATAGAACTACTTTACTACAAAACTGAGCCAGACAAAGGGTCCAAAGCGGATATAACAATCTTTTACTGCAACCCTGAGGCCATAACGTCCAGAGCAGATACAATGTTTTCACTACGGGCAATCATACCGAGGCAGACAAACGTCCAAGCAGATATAAGTGTTTCACTGCAACCCTGAGGTGAGATCAACGCGTCCAAAGCAGATATAAAGTGTCTCGATCCAACTACTGCATCTTACACCAAGCACACCACTTAGAACCTGCCAATAACACCGAATAAGCCAACTGGTATTAATATGTGAACATAAAACATCGGGACTAACCAAACAAACCAATGAAAACACTCTTTAATAATTAAAATGTTTTAACTTAAAAACATTTCCCTGGAAGACAAGAACTGTGGCGATGTCTGGTTTGAAAACGATTATGCTGTCACAATCACTATCACTCATTGAATAACAATGGGGAAAGCATTATTGAATGCTGTTAAAATACTGAATGTACTTCCATTTCAAAATCGAAAGAATTAGGTAAGGACATTAGGAATGGTAAGTTCATACTGACGTGCGCCGGCCCGTGCACTACCTTTGATCCCCTATCTAACCGCCCGTCGACGGATGAAGCGGGGGGGATCATCGGATAATTCTAACACCTATCCCACCAGTGCCCTCGGACAAGATGACTTACCTTAAAGCCCAGTATGCAATGATCCAACCGATTCTTTTCCTTATTCTTGTAACTCGGAGACCAGACAAACGATCTAATTGAAGAAACGATCCACTGCAAACCCGAGGCCAGACATACGGTCCAAATCAAACAAAACAAGTTACTGTAACTCGAAGGCCAGACAAGGGTCCGATTGAAAGACACGATCCACTGCGAACCTGAGGCCAGACATACGGTCCAAATCAGATGAATAAAGTATCTCTGATGGGACAAAAAGAGACGGAGGCCAGACAAGTGTCCGAATTGAAAGACACGATCCACTGCGAACCTGAGGCCAACATACGGCCAAATCAGATGAATAAAGTATCTCTGATGGGAACAAAAGAGACGGAGGCCAGACAAGTGGTCCGAATTGAAAGACACGATCCACTGCGAACCTGAGGCCAGACATACGGTCCAAATCAGATGAATAAAGTATCTCTGATGGGAACAGACGAACCCGAATCATAAAAAATAAAAACATTATGGAAAGAGATGGATACCTGGCGACGTAAATATTTAACCACGCCCACAAACGCTTCAAATCGCAATTTTTCACTTTATAAACGAGTTTTCCCTCACTTCCCTTCATCGTATCGAGATGGGACTCACACCGTTGTACTCGGTAAACTCTGCTCGTCCTCCCTGGTGTGCTTTTCGCACCACAGAACCGTTTTCAAATTTTGAGCGCTGAAACCGTGGCAATTGTACCCGTACAGATAATGACTTCAGGAGTGCAGCCTGTTCACACTAATTATGTTGGGAACAGTGCCTCCTGTAGTTGTGCGGTGTATGAACACAGGAAGTGATTGGAGAGCTGGCCAGGGGCCCTGGACCTCCAGATCCTCTGACCTGACTGACATAAAAGGCCTCTAGGGGGCGCCAAAAACAGACAACTATTGGAACAGATGGTAAGTTAATATTTATTAATTTTTATTGATGTCAGACAAGCTTAATCTTATACATCATGTGATAAGTCAAAATCAATGATCATTGTACTTACAATACCTTAATATAATTACTTCAAATATAATTTTTAACATGGGTATACCTAAGAATATGCTAATTCTTCTGCGCCAAAACAACAATATCTCTTAAACAAGTCTTTTTAAATGCACTAATATCCTGTACCACACAAGAAAATACATCTTAAATACTCTTCAAAACAGACTGTAATACAGGAGAAAAATTGAATTGGCTATGGGACACACGCCGGGATTTGATCAACCCCGGTTGGGCCGCCCTTGGAGGAGGGTGTCTAGTGGTAATGGCCGAAACACCTGATGATTCCAAGGTTCTCTACTGATGATGTGTCCTACTATTTAGAATAAAATTATTTAAATGATTTAAATCTTAACTGTATAGTGAAACCAATAAAACACAGCCGGACCCTAACCCGGACCCTAAACTCAACCAATGGTGAACTATGCCTAAACCCAACCATAGGTTTACAGGCCTGACCCTAACCCTGACCCTAAACTCAACCCAGAGTAAATTGGGCCTAACCCTGACCTCTAACCCTAAACTCAACCAATGGTGAACTATGCCTAAACTCAACCCATAGTTTAACATGCCTAAACTCAACCCCTAACCCTACTATACCACTAACCCTAACCATGATTTTATACCCCTAACCTCAACCAGTTTTAACATCCCTAACCTTACTTTCTAAACCCAACTGGGAGGACAATTTAGAAAGATCTACGGACTGCAACACTGAGGCCAGACAAAGGGTCCAAAGCAGATATAAATGATTTTTCACTGCAACCCTGAGACCAGACAAACGGTCCAAAGAAGATATAAATAATTTTCCACTGCAACCCTGAGACCAGACAAACGGTCCAAAGCAGATAGAACTACTTACTACAAACCTGAGGCCAGACAAAGGGTCCAAAGCGGATATAACTAATCTTTTACTGCAACCCTGAGGCCAGATAAACGGTCCAGAGCAGATACAAATGTTTCACTGCAACCCTGAGGCCAGACAAACGGTCCAAAGCAGATATAAAGTGTTTCACTGCAACCCTGAGATCAGACAAATCGTCCAAAGCAGATAGAACTACTTACAACAAACCTGAGACCAGACAACCTCCTATTATTATGTGAAATAAAGCACTCGGGACTAACCAAACAAACCAATGAAAAACAAACTCTTTTAATAATTAAAATGTTTTAAACTTAAAAACATTTTCCTGGAAGACAAGAACTGTGGCGATGTCTGGGATTTGAAAAACGATTATGCTGTCACAATCACTATCACTCATTGAATAACAATGGGGAAAGCATTATTGAATGCTGTTAAAAGTACTGAATGTACTTCCATTTCAAATCGAAAAGAATTAGGTAGAGGACATTGTAGGAATGGTAAGTTCATACTGACGTGCGCCGGCCCGTGCACCTACCTTTGATCCCCTATCTAACCGCCCAGTCGACGGATGAAGCGGGGGGATCATCGAGATAATTCTAACACCTATCCCAGCCAGTGCCTTCGGACAAGATGACTTACCTTAAAGCCCAGTATGCAATGATCCAACCGATTCTTTTCCTTATTCTTGTAACTCGGAGACCAGACAAACGATCTAAATTGAAAGAAACGATCCACTGCAAACCCGAGGCCAGACATACGGTCCAAATCAAACAAAACAAGTTACTGTAACTCGGAGGCCAGACAAGTGGTCCGAATTGAAAGACACGATCCACTGCGAACCTGAGGCCAGACATACGGTCCAAATCAGATGAATAAAGTATCTCTGATGGGAACAAAAAGAGACGGAGGCCAGACAAGTGGTCCGAATTGAAAGACACGATCCACTGCGAACCTGAGGCCAGACATACGGTCCAAATCAGATGAATAAAGTATCTCTGATGGGAACAAAAGAGACGGAGGCCAGACAAGTGGTCCGAATTGAAAGACACGATCCACTGCGAACCTGAGGCCAGACATACGGTCCAAATCAGATGAATAAAGTATCTCTGATGGGAACAGACGAACCCGAATCATAAAAAAATAAAAACATTATGGAAAAGATGGATACCTGGCGACGTAAATATTTAACCACGCCCACAAACGCTTCAAATCGCAATTTTTCACTTTATAAACGAGTTTTCCTCACTTCCCTTCATCGTATCGAGATGGGACTCACACCGTTGTACTCGGTAAACTCTGCTCGTCCTCCCTGGTGTGCTTTTCGCACCACAGAACCGTTTTCAAATTTTGAGCGCTGAAACCGTGGCAATTGTACCCGTACAGATAATGACTTCAGGAGTGCAGCCTGTTCACACTAATTATGTTGGGAACAGTGCCTCCTGTAGTTGTGCGGTGTATGGAACACAGGAAGTGATTGGAGAGCTGGCCAGGGGCCCTGGACCTCCAGATCCTCTGACCTGACTGACATAAAAGGCCTCTAGGGGGCGCCAAAAACAGACAACTATTGGAACAGATGGTAAGTTAATATTTATTAATTTTTATTGATGTCAGACAAGCTTAATCTTATACATCATGTGATAAGTCAAAATCAATGATCATTGTACTTACAATACCTTAATATAATTACTTCAAATATAATTTTTAAACATGGGTATACCTAAGAATATGCTAATTCTTCTGCGCCAAAACAACAATATCTCTTAAACAAGTCTTTTTAAATGCACTAATATCCTGTACCACACAAGAAAATACATCTTAAATACTCTTCAAAACAGACTGTAATACAGGAGAAAAATTGAATTGGCTATGGGACACACGCCGGGATTTGATCAACCCCGGTTGGGCCGCCCTTGGAGGAGGGTGTCTAGTGGTAATGGCCGAAACACCTGATGATTCCAAGGTTCTCTACTGATGATGTGTCCTACTATTTAGAATAAAATTATTTAAATGATTTAAATCTTAACTGTATAGTGAAACCAATAAACACAGCCGGACCCTAACCCGGACCCTAAACTCAACCAATGGTGAACTATGCCTAAACCCAACCATAGGTTTACAGGCCTGACCCTAACCCTGACCCTAAACTCAACCCAGAGTAAATTGGGCCTAACCCTGACCTCTAACCCTAAACTCAACCAATGGTGAACTATGCCTAAACTCAACCCATAGTTTAACATGCCTAAACTCAACCCCTAACCCTACTATACCACTAACCCTAACCATGATTTTATACCCCTAACCTCAACCAGTTTTAACATCCCTAACCTTACTTTCTAAACCCAACTGGGAGGACAATTTAGAAAGATCTACGGACTGCAACACTGAGGCCAGACAAAGGGTCCAAAGCAGATATAAATGATTTTTCACTGCAACCCTGAGACCAGACAAACGGTCCAAAGAAGATATAAATAATTTTCCACTGCAACCCTGAGACCAGACAAACGGTCCAAAGCAGATAGAACTACTTACTACAAACCTGAGGCCAGACAAAGGGTCCAAAGCGGATATAACTAATCTTTTACTGCAACCCTGAGGCCAGATAAACGGTCCAGAGCAGATACAAATGTTTCACTGCAACCCTGAGGCCAGACAAACGGTCCAAAGCAGATATAAAGTGTTTCACTGCAACCCTGAGATCAGACAAATCGTCCAAAGCAGATAGAACTACTTACAACAAACCTGAGACCAGACAACCTCCTATTATTATGTGAAATAAAGCACTCGGGACTAACCAAACAAACCAATGAAAACAAACTCTTTTAATAATTAAAATGTTTTAAACTTAAAAAACATTTTCCTGGAAGACAAGAACTGTGGCGATGTCTGGGATTTGAAAAACGATTATGCTGTCACAATCACTATCACTCATTGAATAACAATGGGGAAAGCATTATTGAATGCTGTTAAAAGTACTGAATGTACTTCCATTTCAAAATCGAAAAGAATTAGGTAGAGGACATTGTAGGAATGGTAAGTTCATACTGACGTGCGCCGGCCCGTGCACCTACCTTTGATCCCCTATCTAACCGCCCAGTCGACGGATGAAGCGGGGGGGATCATCGAGATAATTCTAACACCTATCCCAGCCAGTGCCTTCGGACAAGATGACTTACCTTAAAGCCCAGTATGCAATGATCCAACCGATTCTTTTCCTTATTCTTGTAACTCGGAGACCAGACAAACGATCTAAATTGAAAGAAACGATCCACTGCAAACCCGAGGCCAGACATACGGTCCAAATCAAACAAAACAAGTTACTGTAACTCGGAGGCCAGACAAGTGGTCCGAATTGAAAGACACGATCCACTGCGAACCTGAGGCCAGACATACGGTCCAAATCAGATGAATAAGTATCTCTGATGGGAACAAAAAGAGACGGAGGCCAGACAAGTGGTCCGAATTGAAAGACACGATCCACTGCGAACCTGAGGCCAGACATACGGTCCAAATCAGATGAATAAAGTATCTCTGATGGGAACAAAAGAGACGGAGGCCAGACAAGTGGTCCGAATTGAAAGACACGATCCACTGCGAACCTGAGGCCAGACATACGGTCCAAATCAGATGAATAAAGTATCTCTGATGGGAACAGACGAACCCGAATCATAAAAAAATAAAAACATTATGGAAAAGATGGATACCTGGCGACGTAAATATTTAACCACGCCCACAAACGCTTCAAATCGCAATTTTTCACTTTATAAACGAGTTTTCCCTCACTTCCCTTCATCGTATCGAGATGGGACTCACACCGTTGTACTCGGTAAACTCTGCTCGTCCTCCCTGGTGTGCTTTTCGCACCACAGAACCGTTTTCAAATTTTGAGCGCTGAAACCGTGGCAATTGTACCCGTACAGTAATGACTTCAGGAGTGCAGCCTGTTCACACTAATTATGTTGGGAACAGTGCCTCCTGTAGTTGTGCGGTGTATGGAACACAGGAAGTGATTGGAGAGCTGGCCAGGGGCCCTGGACCTCCAGATCCTCTGACCTGACTGACATAAAAGGCCTCTAGGGGGCGCCAAAAACAGACAACTATTGGAACAGATGGTAAGTTAATATTTATTAATTTTTATTGATGTCAGACAAGCTTAATCTTATACATCATGTGATAAGTCAAAATCAATGATCATTGTACTTACAATACCTTAATATAATTACTTCAAATATAATTTTTAAACATGGGTATACCTAAGAATATGCTAATTCTTCTGCGCCAAAACAACAATATCTCTTAAACAAGTCTTTTTAAATGCACTAATATCCTGTACCACACAAGAAAATACATCTTAAATACTCTTCAAAACAGACTGTAATACAGGAGAAAAATTGAATTGGCTATGGGACACACGCCGGGATTTGATCAACCCCGGTTGGGCCGCCCTTGGAGGAGGGTGTCTAGTGGTAATGGCCGAAACACCTGATGATTCCAAGGTTCTCTACTGATGATGTGTCCTACTATTTAGAATAAAATTATTTAAATGATTTAAATCTTAACTGTATAGTGAAACCAATAAAACACAGCCGGACCCTAACCCGGACCCTAAACTCAACCAATGGTGAACTATGCCTAAACCCAACCATAGGTTTACAGGCCTGACCCTAACCCTGACCCTAAACTCAACCCAGAGTAAATTGGGCCTAACCCTGACCTCTAACCCTAAACTCAACCAATGGTGAACTATGCCTAAACTCAACCCATAGTTTAACATGCCTAAACTCAACCCCTAACCCTACTATACCACTAACCCTAACCATGATTTTATACCCCTAACCTCAACCAGTTTTAACATCCCTAACCTTACTTTCTAAACCCAACTGGGAGGACAATTTAGAAAGATCTACGGACTGCAACACTGAGGCCAGACAAAGGGTCCAAAGCAGATATAAATGATTTTTCACTGCAACCCTGAGACCAGACAAACGGTCCAAAGAAGATATAAATAATTTTCCACTGCAACCCTGAGACCAGACAAACGGTCCAAAGCAGATAGAACTACTTACTACAAACCTGAGGCCAGACAAAGGGTCCAAAGCGGATATAACTAATCTTTTACTGCAACCCTGAGGCCAGATAAACGGTCCAGAGCAGATACAAATGTTTCACTGCAACCCTGAGGCCAGACAAACGGTCCAAAGCAGATATAAAGTGTTTCACTGCAACCCTGAGATCAGACAAATCGTCCAAAGCAGATAGAACTACTTACAACAAACCTGAGACCAGACAACCTCCTATTATTATGTGAAATAAAGCACTCGGGACTAACCAAACAAACCAATGAAAAACAAACTCTTTTAATAATTAAAATGTTTTAAACTTAAAAAACATTTTCCTGGAAGACAAGAACTGTGGCGATGTCTGGGATTTGAAAAACGATTATGCTGTCACAATCACTATCACTCATTGAATAACAATGGGGAAAGCATTATTGAATGCTGTTAAAAGTACTGAATGTACTTCCATTTCAAAATCGAAAAGAATTAGGTAGAGGACATTGTAGGAATGGTAAGTTCATACTGACGTGCGCCGGCCCGTGCACCTACCTTTGATCCCCTATCTAACCGCCCAGTCGACGGATGAAGCGGGGGGGATCATCGAGATAATTCTAACACCTATCCCAGCCAGTGCCTTCGGACAAGATGACTTACCTTAAAGCCCAGTATGCAATGATCCAACCGATTCTTTTCCTTATTCTTGTAACTCGGAGACCAGACAAACGATCTAAATTGAAAGAAACGATCCACTGCAAACCCGAGGCCAGACATACGGTCCAAATCAAACAAAACAAGTTACTGTAACTCGGAGGCCAGACAAGTGGTCCGAATTGAAAGACACGATCCACTGCGAACCTGAGGCCAGACATACGGTCCAAATCAGATGAATAAAGTATCTCTGATGGGAACAAAAAGAGACGGAGGCCAGACAAGTGGTCCGAATTGAAAGACACGATCCACTGCGAACCTGAGGCCAGACATACGGTCCAAATCAGATGAATAAAGTATCTCTGATGGGAACAAAAAGAGACGGAGGCCAGACAAGTGGTCCGAATTGAAAGACACGATCCACTGCGAACCTGAGGCCAGACATACGGTCCAAATCAGATGAATAAAGTATCTCTGATGGGAACAGACGAACCCGAATCATAAAAAAATAAAAACATTATGGAAAAGATGGATACCTGGCGACGTAAATATTTAACCACGCCCACAAACGCTTCAAATCGCAATTTTTCACTTTATAAACGAGTTTTCCCTCACTTCCCTTCATCGTATCGAGATGGGACTCACACCGTTGTACTCGGTAAACTCTGCTCGTCCTCCCTGGTGTGCTTTTCGCACCACAGAACCGTTTTCAAATTTTGAGCGCTGAAACCGTGGCAATTGTACCCGTACAGATAATGACTTCAGGAGTGCAGCCTGTTCACACTAATTATGTTGGGAACAGTGCCTCCTGTAGTTGTGCGGTGTATGGAACACAGGAAGTGATTGGAGAGCTGGCCAGGGGCCCTGGACCTCCAGATCCTCTGACCTGACTGACATAAAAGGCCTCTAGGGGGCGCCAAAAACAGACAACTATTGGAACAGATGGTAAGTTAATATTTATTAATTTTTATTGATGTCAGACAAGCTTAATCTTATACATCATGTGATAAGTCAAAATCAATGATCATTGTACTTACAATACCTTAATATAATTACTTCAATATAATTTTTAAACATGGGTATACCTAAGAATATGCTAATTCTTCTGCGCCAAAACAACAATATCTCTTAAACAAGTCTTTTTAAATGCACTAATATCCTGTACCACACAAGAAAATACATCTTAAATACTCTTCAAAACAGACTGTAATACAGGAGAAAAATTGAATTGGCTATGGGACACACGCCGGGATTTGATCAACCCCGGTTGGGCCGCCCTTGGAGGAGGGTGTCTAGTGGTAATGGCCGAAACACCTGATGATTCCAAGGTTCTCTACTGATGATGTGTCCTACTATTTAGAATAAAATTATTTAAATGATTTAAATCTTAACTGTATAGTGAAACCAATAAAACACAGCCGGACCCTAACCCGGACCCTAAACTCAACCAATGGTGAACTATGCCTAAACCCAACCATAGGTTTACAGGCCTGACCCTAACCCTGACCCTAAACTCAACCCAGAGTAAATTGGGCCTAACCCTGACCTCTAACCCTAAACTCAACCAATGGTGAACTATGCCTAAACTCAACCCATAGTTTAACATGCCTAAACTCAACCCCTAACCCTACTATACCACTAACCCTAACCATGATTTTATACCCCTAACCTCAACCAGTTTTAACATCCCTAACCTTACTTTCTAAACCCAACTGGGAGGACAATTTAGAAAGATCTACGGACTGCAACACTGAGGCCAGACAAAGGGTCCAAAGCAGATATAAATGATTTTTCACTGCAACCCTGAGACCAGACAAACGGTCCAAAGAAGATATAAATAATTTTCCACTGCAACCCTGAGACCAGACAAACGGTCCAAAGCAGATAGAACTACTTACTACAAACCTGAGGCCAGACAAAGGGTCCAAAGCGGATATAACTAATCTTTTACTGCAACCCTGAGGCCAGATAAACGGTCCAGAGCAGATACAAATGTTTCACTGCAACCCTGAGGCCAGACAAACGGTCCAAAGCAGATATAAAGTGTTTCACTGCAACCCTGAGATCAGACAAATCGTCCAAAGCAGATAGAACTACTTACAACAAACCTGAGACCAGACAACCTCCTATTATTATGTGAAATAAAGCACTCGGGACTAACCAAACAAACCAATGAAAAACAAACTCTTTTAATAATTAAAATGTTTTAAACTTAAAAAACATTTTCCTGGAAGACAAGAACTGTGGCGATGTCTGGGATTTGAAAAACGATTATGCTGTCACAATCACTATCACTCATTGAATAACAATGGGGAAAGCATTATTGAATGCTGTTAAAAGTACTGAATGTACTTCCATTTCAAAATCGAAAAGAATTAGGTAGAGGACATTGTAGGAATGGTAAGTTCATACTGACGTGCGCCGGCCCGTGCACCTACCTTTGATCCCCTATCTAACCGCCCAGTCGACGGATGAAGCGGGGGGGATCATCGAGATAATTCTAACACCTAACCCTAACCCTAACCCTAACCCTAACCCTAACCCCTAACCCCTAACCCTAACCCCCTAACCCTAACCCTAATTAGGGTCAACCCTAACCTCTTCCACATTTTAACGGAAGGTCGTAGCACAACGGGACTAATACTGGCAGGTTCCTCTGGGCCTCCTGAGCCCCAAAGTGGCCTCCGTTCAGTTTCTGGAATTTCACTTAATTGACTTTTTAAAATTCCCTGAATGACATAGAGCTTTCATTCTTGCACAGCTGAATTTGTAATAATTTTGCGCAAATTTTGATACTAATTTCATAAGGATTACTCACCATGCAATATTTGACCATCCACCAGAGGGCGCTTGACGTAATAGTTGGGAAATGGAATTATTCCAAATTCTGATATATTTCATTAATTTTACACTTTAATGGCCTCTCACGTGCCCATATTTTATCCGATGTCAATGATTTCAATACAGTGTGATATAACTTTTTAAATGCTTTCCATTGGTGCCTGATTGCTGGTGATTGCAACAAAACTTGAAAGCACTCTCCGTTCCATTTCTTATAGAATCAGCCCCAAGAAACCCCTCATTGCAGCAATTAAATATTCACCATTCCCACTTGCCACCTCTGCCAATTTGTAGGTGTCTGTATGTAGTGACATTTAGTTTCGAGTTTGCTTCCCCGGTGTTAATGGACTTAATAAATATGACAATAAAAATACTCATCTTTTATCACCTGTCTGAGTTGTGCATTTGAGTCTGCCACAGTACATTGATAGCACTCTCTGGCCTCATAACTTCTCAGTACATGTACCTATCAGAAATACTTGGGCCCTTGTCCCTAGCCCTTTGCATTCCTGTGTTATTGCCCTTTATATTTTAGGGTCAAAAGGTCACAAATTCCAAATTTGGAAGCACTTTCCAGCTTTATAACTCCTAATTCCATGCACCTAGAGTCTTACAGTGACCTGTGTTGTATGCATCAATCTCTAGGCTTCTATTTCTCCTTAGAACCAGCCTGATTCCTCACACGGCCTTTGAAATATGAGCCTTTGAAAAGATTCCAGAAATTGATTTATGAGCCGTACAATAGATCAAATTTTGGAAGAACTTTCCAAATTCTGGAAGCACTTTCCAGCTTTATAACTCCTCATTACATGCACCTAGAGTCTTACAGTGACCTGTGTTGTATGCATCAATCTCTAGGCTTCCATTCCCCATTAGAACCAGCCTGATTCCTCACACGGTCTTTGAAATATGAGCCTTTGAAAGATTCCAGAAATTCATCTATGAGCCATACAATAGATCAAATTTGGAAGCACACTCAAGGCTTCATAACTCCTCAGTACATGTACCTAGAGTCTTACAGTGACCTGTGTTGTATGCATCAATCTCTAGGCTTCCATTCCCATTAGAATCAGCCTGGTTCCTCACACACCCTTTGAAATATGAGCCTTTGAAAAGATTCCAGAAATTCATCTATGAGCCATACAATAGATCAAATTATGGAAGCTCTTTCAAGACTTCATAACTCCTCAGTACATGTACCTAGAGTCTTCCAGTGACCTGTGTTGTATGCATCAATCTCTAGGCTTCAATTTTTCATTAGAATCAGCCCGATTCTCACACAGCCTTTGAAATAAGAGCCTTTGAAATAATTCCAGATTTTCATCTATGAGCCCTACAATAGATGAGAATATGGAAGCAATCTAAATCTTCATAACTCCTCAGTACATGTACCTAGAGTCTTACAGTGACCTGTGTTGTATGCATCAATCTCTAGGCTTTTGTTTATCATTAGAATTAGCCTGATTCCTCACATGGCCCTTGAAATATGAGCCTTGAAAAAATTCCAGATTTTCATTTATGAGCAATGAAATAGATCAAATTTTGGAAGCACTTTCAAGACTTCATAACTCCTCAGTACATGTACCTAGAGTCTTACAGTGACCTGTGTTGTATGCATCAATCTCTAGGCTTCCATTTTTCATTAGAATCAGCCCAATTCCTCACACAGCCTTTGAAATAATAGCCTTTGAAATAATTCCAGATTTTCATCTATGAGGAATACAATAGATGAGAATATGGAAGCAATCTAAATCTTCATAACTCCTCAGTACATGTATCTGGAGTCTTACTTTGAAATCTGCTGTATGCATCAATCTCTAGGCTTCCATTTCACATTAGAATAAGCCCAATTCCTTACACACCCTTTGAAATAAGAGCCTTTGAAATAATTCCAGATTTTCATCTATGAGGAATACAATAGATGAGAATATGGAAGCAATCTAATCTTCATAACCCTCATTACATGCACCTAGAGTCTTACAGTGACCTGTGTTGTATGCATCAATCTCTAGGCTTCCATTCCCCATTACAACCAGCCTGATTCCTCACACGGTCTTTGAAATATGAGCCTTTGAAAAGATTCCAGAAATTCATCTATGAGCCATACAATAGATCAAAATTGGAAGCACACTCATGGCTTCATAACTCCTAGTACGTGTACCTAGAGTCTTACAGTGACCTGTGTTGTATGCATCAATCTCTAGGCTTCCATTCCCCATTAGAACCAGCCTGATTCCTCACACGGTCTTTGAAATATGAGCCTTTGAATAGATTCCAGAATTCATCTATGAGCCATACAATAGATCAAAATTTGGAAGCACACTCAAGGCTTCATAACTCCTCAGTACATGTACCTAGAGTCTTACAGTGACCTGTGTTGTATGCATCAATCTCTAGGCTTCCATTCCCCATTAGAATCAGCCTGGTTCCTCACACGGTCTTTGAAATATGAGCCTTTGAAAAGATTCCAGAAATTCATCTATGAGCCATACAATATCAAAATTTGGAAGCACACTCAAGGCTTCATAACTCCTCAGTACATGTACCTAGAGTCTTACAGTGACCTGTGTTGTATGCATCAATCTCTAGGCTTCCATTCCCCATTAGAATCAGCCTGGTTCCTCACACGGTCTTTGAAATATGAGCCTTTGAAAAGATTCCAGAAATTCATCTATGAGCCATACAATAGATCAAATTATGGAAGAACTTTCCAGCTCTATAACTCCTCATTCCATGCACCTAGAGTCTTACAGTGACCTGTGTTGTAGGCATCAATGTCTAGGCTTCCATTCCCCATTAGAATCGGCCTGATTCCTCACACGGCCCTTGAAATATGAGCCTTTGAAAAAATTCCAGATTTTCATCTATGAGCCCTACAATAGATGAGAATATGGAAGCAATCTAAATCTTCATAACTCCTCAGTACATGTACCTATAGTCTTCCAGTGTTGTATGCATCAATCTCTAGGCTTCCATTTTTCATTAGAATCAGCCCGATTCCTCACACACCCTTTGAAATATGAGCCTTTGAAAAGATTCCAGAAATTCATCTATGAGCCATACAATAGATCAAATTTGGAAGCACACTCAAGGCTTCATAACTCCTCAGTACATGTACCTAGAGTCTTACAGTGACCTGTGTTGTATGCATCAATCTCTAGGCTTTTGTTTATCATTAGAATTAGCCTGATTCCTCACAAGGCCCTTGAAATTTGAGCCTTTGAAAAAATTCCAGATTTTCATCTATGAGCCCTACAATAGATGAGAATATGGAAGCAATCTAAATCTTCATAGCTCCTCAGTACATGTACCTAGAGTCTTCCAGTGACCTGTGTTGTATGCATCAATCTCTAGGCTTCCATTTTTCATTAGAATCAGCCCAATTCCTCACACAGCCTTTGAAATAAGAGCCTTTGAAATAATTCCAGATTTTCATCTATGAGCCCTACAATAGATGAGAATATGGAAGCAATCTAAATCTTCATAACTCCTCAGTACATATACCTAGAGTCTTACAGTGATGTGTGTTGTATGCATCAATCTCTAGGCTTTTGTTTATCATTAGAATTAGCCTGATTCCTCACACGGCCCTTGAAATATGAGCCTTTGAAAAAATTCCAGATTTTCATTTATGAGCAATGCAATAGATCAAATTTGGAAGCACTTTCAAGCTTCATAACTCCTCAGTACATGCACCTAGAGTCTTACAGTGACCTGTGTTGTATGCATCAATGTCTAGGCTTCCATTCCCATTAGAATCAGCCTGGTTCCTCAAACGGCCTTTGAAATAAGAGCCTTTGAAATAATTCCAGATTTTCATCTATGAGCCCTACAATAGATGAGAATATGGAAGCAATCTAAATCTTCATAACTCCACAGTACATGTACCTATAGTCTTCCAGTGACGTGTGTTGTATGTATCAATCTCTAGGCTTTGGTTTATTATTAGAATCAGCCTGATTCCTCAAACGGCCTTTGAAATAAGAGCCTTTGAAATAATTCCAGATTTTCATCTATGAGAATACAATAGATGAGAATATGGAAGCAATCTAAATCTTCATAACTCCACAGTACATGTACCTATAGTCTTCCAGTGACGTGTGTTGTATGTATCAATCTCTAGGCTTTGGTTTATTATTAGAATCAGCCTGATTCCTCAAACGGCCTTTGAAATAAGAGCCTTTGAAATAATTCCAGATTTTCATCTATGAGGAATACAATAGATGAGAATATGGAAGCAATCTAAATCTTCATAACTCCTCAGTACATGTACCTATAGTCTTCCAGTGACGTGTGTTGTATGTATCAATCTCTAGGCTTTGGTTTATTATTAGAATCAGCCCAATATCTCACACAGCCTTTGAAATAAGAGCCGTTGAAAAATTCCAGATTTTCATCCATGAGGAATACAATAGATGAGAATATGGAAGCAATCTAAATCTTCATAACTCCTCAGTACATGTACCTACAGTCTTACAGTGACCTGTGTTGTATGCATCAATGTCTATGCTTCCATTCCCCATTAGAATCAGCCTGGTTCCTCAAACGGCCTTTGAAATATGAGCCTTTGAAATAATTCCAGATTTTCATCTATGAGGAATACAATAGATTAGAATATGGAAGCAATCTAAATCTTCATAACTCCTCAGTACATGTACCTGGAGTCTTACTTTGAAATCTGCTGTATGCATCAATCTCTAGGTTTCCATTTCTCATTAGAATCAGCCCAATTTCTCACACAGCCTTTGAAACAAGAGCCGTTGAAATAATTCCAGATTTTCATCTATGAGGAATACAATAGATGAGAATTTGGAAGCAATCTGAAGCTTCATCACTCCTCAGTACATGTAACTAGAGTCATACAGTGACCTGTGTTGTATGCATAAATGTCTAGGCTTTCGTTTATCATTAGAATTAGCCAGATTCCACAAACGGCCTTTGAAATATGAGCCTTTGAAAAGATTCCAGATTTTCATCTATGAGTTATACAATAGGTGAGAATTTGGAAGCAACTTTTCAGGATTCATCAGAGGCTGCCCCTGACAACATATAAATGTCATAATTGGTTCAAAGTCATAGCCCGCCCGTCCCCTATGATGCGGCCATGCCCCCTTTCACAGATAATTAACTCTGTGGCCTAGTGTCTTGTCTAAGGTGTCATTGAACTCGGCAGAGTTTTCCTTCTTTATTGGTGATGGTTTGGCTTCATTCACTACATTGAGTTTCTTTCATGTATATGCCAAACAATCAGCAGGACACCGCAGGGAATCGAACCCCATCCCAGTAAACCAGGAGTACCATTACCGGTGCCTTTATCTTTTTTGACAATACATGGAAGGTAAAGCTAAACCTGCATTAGCTTTAGCAAGTACCACTGTTTGACTATTTACTAGTTGGGCCCATGTCCCTAGCTCGTTGCATTCCTGTGTTATCGCCGTTTATGTATGAAAGGTCAATAGGTCAACTTCCAGATTCTCATCTAGTCAATAATCAAGCCTTTTTGGCTCGTATTCCGGTGTTTGACAAGCTAGAGACTTGAAACTTGGTTTGAATCTAACTGGTATCACCCGTATGAATCATCCTTTTTTTTGACCCTGTGGCCCCAAAGGAAGGCCCCAAAAGGGATGAAAAAGTCACTTTTTCAGATATATGAAACTCTGGAATTCACTTAGATGGAAATTTGGAATGACTTTAATCCCCCATTATTTTTCAACCCTTTGACTTAGAGAGACCCGCATGCCACAGATGCGATCGGCTGAGTGAGCACTACGAGACAATCCCGAGGCTATCCCGATAACACCTTGCGTTGCGGAGTTTGCCCCAGAAGCCATCCACCTGCAGGGGGGAGACATATGTGATAGACCTTTTTGAATGCTTTCCATTGGTGTATGTCCCACATCGCTGAGTGCTTCGGTCGGTGACTTATAATCCTTAAAAGGGTAAAAAATCTCACCCTTTAACGCCACCTAGCTCTTCACTGCAACGTAGTAGAGCTTTGTTTCCAAGACGGCTGACTCCGGCTCTGGGAGACCTTTCCGGCGATGTGTGGGTTGAGAACGTACGACCTAAAATGACTGAGATAGCATCTTTGACCTTCCCTGGAATAATCCCCTAACAGGCGTCAAGTTTTCATGGGCCTATGTTTTGTGGTCAGACCAGAGCCGGACCCTTAAAAAAAGTGACTATGGACCTGGTTCTGACATATGTTATAAAGCTCCCCGAGGGCTGTCGGGAACAATTGGGCCCTTGTCCCTAGCCCCTTGCATTCCTGTGTTATTGCCCTTTATATTTTAGGGTCAAAAGGTCACAAATTCCAAATTTAGGCCTAGTCCTAAATAGAGTCTTTTTGGCTGGTATTCGGCTGTTTGACAAGCTAGAGACTTGAAACTCGCGGTGAATCAACCTGGTATCCCCCGTATGACTTGTCTATTTTTTTGACCCTGTGGCCCCAAAGGAAGGGCCCCAAAGGAATGAAAAAGTCATTTTTGAGGCCTGCTGTAGATAGTCCAGAATCTGGAATTCAATAGATTGCATTTTGGAATGACTTTAGGACCCCATTATTTTTCAACCCTTTGACTTACAGAGACCTGCTCCAATGCAATCTGCTCAGGTTGTCGGGCCCTTTCCGATGATGCCTGGTTTGTCGATTTATGATGCACCCTTCAAAAGTTGCTAATTCGCCCCTCCCCCACCCTGTTGTCTCCCTCTCATGAGCAGCGCATGGACCTGGTTCTGACATATGTTATAAAGCTTCCTGAGGGCTGTCGGGAACACTTGGCCCCTTGTCCCTAGCCCCTTGCATTCCTGTGTTATCGGCCTTTATATTTTAGGGTCAAAAGGTCACAAATTCCAAATTTAGGCCTAGTCCTAAATAGAGTCTTTTTGGCTGGTATTCGGCCGTTTGACAAGCTAGAGACTTGAAACTTGCGGTGAATCAACCTGGTATCGCCCTTATGACTTGTCTATTTTTTTGACCCTGTGACCCCAAAGGAAGGGCCCCAAAAGGACTGAAAAAGTCATTTTTGAGGCCTGCTCTAGATAGTCCAGAATCTGGAATTCACTAGATTGTATTTTGGAATGACTTTAGGACCCCATTATTTTTCAACCTTTTGACTTAGAGAGACCCGCATGCCACCAATAAGATTGGCTGACTGAGCACTACAAGACAATCCCGAGGCTATCCCGATAACACCTTGCGTTGCGGAGTTTGCCCCAGAAGGCATCCACCTGCAGGGGGGAGACATATGTGATAGACCTTTTTGAATGCTTTCCATTGGTGCCTGTCCCACATCGCTGAGTGCTTCGGTCGGTGACTTATACCCCTTAAAAGGGTAAAAAATCTCACCCTTTAACGCCACCTAGCTCTTCACTGCAACGTAGTAGAGCTTTGTTTCCAAGACGGCTGACTCCGGCTCTGGGAGACCTTTCCGGCGATGTCTGGGTCAAGAACGTACGACCTAAAATGACTGAGATGGCATCTTTGACCTTTCCTGGAATAATCCCCTAACAGGCGTCAAGTTTTCATGGGCCTATGTTTTGTGGTCAGACCAGAGCCGGACCCTTAAAAAAGTGACTATGGACCTGGTTCTGACATATGTTATAAAGCTCCCCGAGGGCTGTCGGGACAATTGGGCCCTTGTCCCTAGCCCCTTGCATTCCTGTGTTATTGCCCTTTATATTTTAGGGTCAAAAGGTCACAAATTCCAAATTTGGGCCTAGTCCTAAATAGAGTCTTTTTGGCTGGTATTCGGCTGTTTGACAAGCTAGAGACTTGAAACTCGCGGTGAATCAACCTGGTATCCCCCGTATGACTTGTCTATTTTTTTGACCCTGTGGCCCCAAAGGAAGGGCCCCAAAGGATGAAAAAGTCATTTTTGAGGCCTGCTGTAGATAGTCCAGAATCTGGAATTCAATAGATTGCATTTTGGAATGACTTTAGGACCCCATTATTTTTCAACCCTTTGACTTACAGAGACCTGCTCCAATGCAATCTGCTCAGGTTGTCGGGCCCTTTCCGATGATGCCTGTTTGTCGATTTATGATGCACCCTTCAAAAGTTGCTAATTTGCCCCTCCCCCACCCTGTTGTCTCCCTCTCATGAGCAGCCCATGGACCTGGTTCTGACATATGTTATAAAGCTCCCTGAGGGCTGTCGGGGACACTTGGCCTCTTGTCCCTAGCCCCTTGCATTCCTGTGTTATCACTCTTTATATTTTAAGGGTCAAAAGGTCACAAATTCCAAATTTTGGCCTAGTCCTAACTAGAGTCTTTTTTGCTGGTCAGTCCAGAATCTGGAATTCAATAGATTGTATTCTGGAATAACTTTAGGACCCCATTATTTTTAACCCTTTGAATTAGAGAGACCCGCATGCCACCGATGCGATTGGCTGACTGAGCACTACAAGACAATCCCGAGGCTATCCCGATAACACCTTGCGTTGCGGAGTTTGCCCCAGAAGGCATCCACCTGCAGGGGGGAGACATATGTGATAGACCTTTTTGAATGCTTTCCATTGGTGCCTGTCCCACATCGCTGAGTGCTTCGGTCGGTGACTTATAACCCTTAAAAGGGTAAAAAATCTCACCCTTTAACGCCACCTAGCTCTTCACTGCAATGTAGTAGAGCTTTGTTTCCAAGACGGCTGACTCCGGCTCTGGGAGACCTTTCCGGCGATGTCTGGGTCAAGAACGTACGACCTAAAATGACTGAGATGGCATCTTTGACCTTTCCTGGAATAATCCCTAACAGGCGTCAAGTTTTCATGGGCCTATGTTTTGTGGTCAGACCAGAGCCGGACCCTTAAAAAAAGTGACTATGGACCTGGTTCTGACATATGTTATAAAGCTCCCCGAGGGCTGTCGGGAACAATTGGGCCCTTGTCCCTAGCCCCTTGCATTCCTGTGTTATTGCCCTTTATATTTTAGGGTCAAAAGGTCACAAATTCCAAATTTAGGCCTAGTCCTAAATAGAGTCTTTTTGGCTGGTATTCGGCTGTTTGACAAGCTAGAGACTTGAAACTTGCGGTGAATCAACCTGGTATCCCCCGTATGACTTGTCTATTTTTCTGACCCTGTGGCCCCAAAGGAAGGGCCCCAAAAGGACTGAAAAAGTCATTTATGAGGCCTGCTGAAGACAGTCCAGAATCTGGAATTCAATAGATTGCATTTTGGAATGACTTTAGGACCCCTTTATTTTTTAACCCTTTGACTTAGAGAGACCTGCTCCAAAGCAATTTGCTCAGGTTGTCGGGCCCTTCCGACGATGCCTCGACTGTCGCTCTACGACGCACCCTTCAAAAGTTGCTAATTTGCCCCTCCCCCACCCTGTTCTCTCCCTCTCATCAGCAGCTCATTTTGCCTTTTTCAGCTCTGCAGTCAATTTTAATGAAATTTTCAAAAGTGAGCTAGCCATCTCTGCATCACATATGTTGTTAGGCTAAAGGATTTGTGCACATGACCAGATTTTGATGGACCTAACCCTAACCCAAGCCTAACTATGACGTCATCAATCACTTCCACATTATCATTCCTGATTCCAAATTCTGTCCTATTCCCATTGCAACTTCTCTTGACTTTAGCACACATTTCTCAGCAACGATGCGACGTAGCCAGCTCATTTCAAGACAGCTATGTTCAGGAAGTGGAGAGCTACGAGAAGTTGTGTGTTTTGCCGTGCTCGAGCAAACTTTGGTCCCATAGATGGCAGTAGCTGTACGGCGCTGACATATGATTGACAGCGTCTCGAGGCGATTCTGAAAACGTCTCTCTTTTTGATGTGCGACTGAGGGAAAAAAAGATCATCCCCTAACCCCCCCCACCCTGCTCTGTACCTCCCATGACTTAGGACCTCTTCTGGCTGAATGCCGGGGTCGCACTGGTAATTCCTGTCAATTTTGACACTTACAACACAAAAGGAAGTTATAAAACACTTAATTTAAAGATCTGCTGAATATTTGAGTTTTTAACATGATAATACATTAAAACCTGGAATTAGGGTACTTTTTATTTAAAATATGGAATCTGTGGACATAGGACCTCTTCTGGCTGAACGCCGGGGTCGCACTGGTAATTCCTGTCAATTTTGACACTTACAACACAAAAGGAAGTTATAAAACACTTAATTCAAACATCTGTTGAATATTTGAGTTTTTAGCATGAAATACATTAAAATCTGGAATTAGAGTACTTTTAATTTAAAATATGGAATCTGTGTAAAATACTGTCCCGGTGGTCATTTTATGGAATTGTAGACAAGAATCTGGAATTTTATGTTTTGCTACCATCTAGGGGCGACTTGAGAATTGCATCCAGAATTCCAACTTTTGATTTCAAAATCTAATGTGGAATCTAATTTCAGATTCTTGTTTAGTAGATTAAATCTGGGTTGAATGTTGGAACCAGCTTTTTCAACCCATTGTCTATACCCTAACCCTAACCCTAACCCTAACCCTAACCCTAACCCTAATTAGGGTCAACCCTAACTACGACCCAAAATTTTAAAAAGGTCGTAGAGCGACGGGACCTAGACAGAAATGTCTCTCTCGGGCCCCGGGGCCCCAAAATGGCCGCCGTTCACTTTCTGGAATTTTACTCAATTGTCTTTTAAAAAATCCCTGAATGACATAGAGCTTTCATTCTTGCACATCTGAATTCATAAAAATATTGCGCACGTTTTGATACTAATTTTATCAAGATTGCTCACTATGCAATATATGACCAACCACAAGGGGGCGCCAGACTAAATAGATGGGAAATTGGAAGAAATTCCAGATTTTCATCTATTTCATTCATTTTTACTTAAGTGCCTCTAATGTGCCCAAATTTTATCAAATTTCAATGATTTCAACATCAAACTATTTTAGCACTGTCACACCTCCCACTGTCAAACTCCTGAAGTTCGCTGATGGCACAACAGTCAGAAAACTTTGACCTTAACACTATCCATTCCCTGCCACACACATACATCATAATCAAAAGCCCTGTGTCTGGAGGGGACTTCTTCAGGTCAAAAGCCCTGTGTCTGGTGTGGACTTCTACAGGTCAGAAGCCCTGTGTCTGGTGTGGACTTCTTCAGGTGTCTGGGATCTACTGTTTTTCTGGACCTAAAGTGGGAGCCCAACACTGACACATCATCATGAAGGCTTAGCAGAGGACATACTTCCTGGGCCACCTCAAGAAGCTTAACCTGCCCAAGGAGTTGCTGATCAACTTCTACAGTCTGTCCACTGCACGTCCATCACTGTCGGGTTTGGCTATTCCACCAAAAGGGACGGTGGCAGACTGCAACGGAGAGTTAGTGACAATGTTAAAATACTCTGATGAAAGGCTGGCTTCTGACCCACAGTCAGTATGAGACAATCCCTTGGCTGGCTCTATAACACCTTGCGTTGTGCAGTTTGCCCCAGAAGGGT
Organism: Etheostoma spectabile; assembly: GCF_008692095.1. Taxonomy (NCBI): domain Eukaryota; kingdom Metazoa; phylum Chordata; class Actinopteri; order Perciformes; family Percidae; genus Etheostoma; species Etheostoma spectabile. Next base: position 23,494 of record NW_022604821.1, read on the forward strand.
TCCACCTGCTGAGGGGAGACATGTCTATATGGAGAGATGTCCTGGGTTACATCAGTGGTTGGTTGACATGCATAATGAGCCCACATCTTTGTAATATGAGCCAATGCAATTATACTATATTTACGTCACGAGCACCAACATGTATAGGAACTTGCAAGCAGCAATGGTTTTGTGCCATAAGCCATGAAATCAGTCCAGTTCCTCACAAGGTTTTTGAAGTATGATCCTTTGAAATGATTCCAGATTTTCATCTATTACGAATAGGAATAGATGCGAATTTGGAAGCAATCTAAATCTTCATAACTCCTCAGTACATGTGCCTAGAGTCTTCCAGTGACCTTTGTTGTATGCATCAACCTCTAGGCGTCCATGTCTCATTAAATTCAGCTTGATTCCTCACACAGCCTTTGAAATAAGAGCATTTGAAATAATTCCAGATTTACATCTATGAGTAAAACAAATAGATGAGAATCTGGAAGCAATCAAAATCTTAATAACTCCTTAGTACATATACCCAGAGTTTTCCATTGACCCTTGTTGTATGCATAAATCTCTAGGCTTCCATTTCTAAGTAGAATCAGCCCAATTCCTCATACAGCCTTTGAAATAAGAGCCTTTAAAATAATTCCAGAATTCCATCTATGACGAATAGGATTAGATGCGAATTTGGAAGCAATCTAAATCTTCATAACTCCTCAGTATATGTGCCTAGAGTCTTCCAGTGACCTTTGTTGTATGCATCAAGCTCTAGGCTTCCATTTCCCATTAGATTAAGCTTGATTCCTCACACAGCCTTTGAAATAAGAGCCTTTGAAATCATTCCAGAATTACATCTATGAGTAAAACAAATAGATGAGAATCTGGAAGCAATAAAAATCTAAATAACTCCTTAGTACATGTACCCAGAGTCATCCATTGACCCTTGTTGTATGCATAAATCTCTAGGCTTCCATTTCTAAGTAGAATCAGCCCAATTCCTCATACAGCCTTTGAAATAAGAGCCTTTAAAATAATTCCAGAATTCCATCTATGACGAATAGGAATAGATGCGAATTTGGAAGCAATCTAAATCTTCATAACTCCTCAGTATATGTGCCTAGAGTCTTCCAGTGACCTTTGTTGTATGCATCAAGCTCTAGGCTTCCATTTCCCATTAGATTAAGCTTGATTCCTCACACAGCCTTTGAAATAAGAGCCTTTGAAATCATTCCAGAATTACATCTATGAGTAAAACAAATAGATGAGAATCTGGAAGCAATAAAAATCTAAATAACTCCTTAGTACATGTACCCAGAGTCATCCATTGACCCTTGTTGTATGCATAAATCTCTAGGCTTCCATTTCTAAGTAGAATCAGCCCAATTCCTCATACAGCCTTTGAAATAAGAGCCTTTAAAATAATTCCAGAATTCCATCTATGACGAATAGGAATAGATGCGAATTTGGAAGCAATCTAAATCTTCATAACTCCTCAGTACATGTGCCTAGAGTCTTCCAGTGACCTTTGTTGTATGCATCAAGCTCTAGGCTTCCATTTCTCATTAGATTCAGCTTGATTCCTCACACAGCCTTTGAAATAAGAGCCTTTGAAATTATTCCAGAATTCCATCTATGACGAATAGGAATAGATGCGAATTTGGAAGCAATCTAAATCTTTATGACTCCTCAGTACATGTACCTAGAATCTTCCAGTGACCTTTATTGTATGCATCAATCTCTAGGCTTCCATTTCTAATTAGATTCAGCTTGATTCCTCACACAGCCTTTGAAATAAGAGCCTTTGAAATAATTCCAGATTTACATCTATGAGTAAAACAAATAGATGAGAATATGGAAGCAATAAAAATCTAAATAACTCCTTAGTACATGTACCCAGAGTCATCCATTGACCCTTGTTGTATGCATAAATCTCTAGGCTTCCATTTCTAAGTAGAATCAGCCCAATTCCTCATACAGCCTTTGAAATAAGAGCCTTTAAAATAATTCCAGAATTCCATCTATGACGAATAGGAATAGATGCGAATTTGGAAGCAATCTAAATCTTCATAACTCCTCAGTACATGTGCCTAGAGTCTTCCAGTGACCTTTGTTGTATGCATCAAGCTCTAGGCTTCCATTTCCCATTAGATTAAGCTTGATTCCTCACACAGCCTTTGAAATAAGAGCCTTTGAAATCATTCCAGAATTACATCTATGAGTAAACAAATAGATGCGAATCTGGAAGCAATAAAATCTAAATAACTCCTTAGTACATGTACCTAGAGTCATCCATTGACCCTTGTTGTATGCATCAATCTCTAGGCTTCCATTTCTAAGTAGATTCAGCCCAATTCCTCATACAGCCTTTGAAATAAGAGCCTTTGAAATAATTCCAGAATTCCATCTATGACGAATAGGAATAGATGCGAATTTGGAAGCAATCTAAATCTTCATAACTCCTCAGTACATGTGCCTAGAGTCTTCCAGTGACCTTTGTTGTATGCATCAAGCTCTAGGCTTCCATTTCTCATTAGATTCAGCTTGATTCCTCACACAGCCTTTGAAATAAGAGCCTTTGAAATTATTCCAGAATTCCATCTATGACGAATAGGAATAGATGCGAATTTGGAAGCAATCTAAATCTTTATAACTCCTCAGTACATGTACCTAGAGTCTTCCAGTGACCTTTATTGTATGCATCAATCTCTAGGCTTCCATTTCTATTAGATTCAGCTTGATTCCTCACACAGCCTTTGAAATAAGAGCCTTTGAAATAATTCCAGATTTACATCTATGAGTAAAACAAATAGATGAGAATATGGAAGCAATAAAAATCTAAATAACTCCTTAGTACATGTACCCAGAGTCTCCATTGACCCTTGTTGTATGCATAAATCTCTAGGCTTCCATTTCTAAGTAGAATCAGCCCAATTCCTCATACAGCCTTTGAAATAAGAGCCTTTGAAATTATTCCAGAATTCCATCTATGACGAATAGGAATAGATGCGAATTTGGAAGCAATCTAAATCTTCATAACTCCTCAGTACATGTGCCTAGAGTCTTCCACTGACCTTTGTTGTATGCATCAAGCTATAGGCTTCCATTTCCCATTAGAATAAGCTTGATTCCTCACACAGCCTTTGAAATAAGAGCCTTTGAAATAATTCCAGATTTACATCTATGAGTAAAACAAATAGATGAGAATATGGAAGCAATAAAAATCTAAATAACTCCTTAGTACATGTACCCAGAGTCTTCCATTGACCCTTGTTGTATGCATAAATCTCTAGGCTTCCATTTCTAAGTAGAATCAGCCCAATTCCTCATACAGACTTTGAAATAAGAGCCTTTAAAATAATTCCAGAATTCCATCTATGACGAATAGGAATAGATGCGAATTTGGAAGCAATCTAAATCTTCATAACTCCTCAGTATATGTGCCTAGAGTCTTCCACTGACCTTTGTTGTATGCATCAAGCAATAGGCTTCCATTTCCCATTAGATTAAGCTTGATTCCTCACACAGCCTTTGAAATAGGAGCCTTTAAAATAATTCCAGAATTCCATCTATGACGAATAGGAATAGATGCGAATTTGGAAGCAATCTAAATCTTCATAACTCCTCAGTATATGTGCCTAGAGTCTTCCAGTGACCTTTGTTGTATGCATCAAGCTATAGGCTTCCATTTCCCATTAGATTAAGCTTGATTTCTCTCACAGCCTTTGAAATAAGAGCCTTTGAAAGTATTCCGGAATTCCATCTATGACGAATAGGAATAGATGCGAATTTGGAAGCAATCTAAATCTTCATAACTCCTCAGTACATGTGCCTAGAGTCTTCCAGTGACCTTTGTTGTATGCATCAAGCTCTAGGCGTCCATGTCTCATTAGATTCAGCTTGATTCCTCACACAGCCTTTGAAATAAGAGCATTTGAAATAATTCCAGATTTACATCTATGAGTAAAACAAATAGATGAGAATCTGGAAGCAATCAAAATCTTAATAACTCCTTAGTACATGTACCCAGAGTCTTCCATTTACCCTTGTTGTATGCATAAATCTCTAGGCTTCCATTTCTAAGTAGAATCAGCCCAATTCCCCACACTACCTTTGAAATAATCCCAGATTTACATCTATGAGGAAAACAAATAGATGCGAATTTGGAAGCAATCAAAATCTTCATAACTCCTCAGTACATGTGCCTATAGTCTTCCAGTGACCTTTATTGTATGCATCAATCTCTAGGCTTCCATTTCTCATTAGATTCAGCTTGATTCCTCACACAGCCTTTGAAATAACAGCCTTTGAAATAATTCCAGATTTACATCTATGAGTAAAACAAATAGATGAGAATCTGGAAGCAATCAAAATCTTAATAACTCCTTAGTACATGTACCCAGAGTCTTCCATTGACCCTTGTTATATGCATAAATCTCTAGGCTTCCATTTCTAAGTAGAATCAGCCCAATTCCCCACACTGCCTTTGAAATAATCCCAGATTTACATCTATGAGGAAAACAAATAGATGCGAATTTGGAAGCAATCAAAATCTTCATAACTCCTCAGTACATGTGCCTATAGTCTTCCAGTGACCTTTATTGTATGCATCAATCTCTAGGCTTCCATTTCTCATTAGATTCAGCTTGATTCCTCACACAGCCTTTGAAATAAGAGCCTTTGAAATAATTCCGGATTTACATCTATGAGTAAAACAAATAGATGAGAATCTGGAAGCAATCAAAATCTTAATAACTCCTTAGTACATGTACCCAGAGTCTTCCATTGACCCTTGTTGTATGCATAAATCTCTAGGCTTCCATTTCTAAGTAGAATCAGCCCAATTCCCCACACTGCCTTTGAAATAATCCCAGATTTACATCTATGAGGAAAACAAATAGATGCGAATTTGGAAGCAATCAAAATCTTCATAACTCCTCAGTACATGTGCCTATAGTCTTCCAGTGACCTTTATTGTATGCATCAATCTCTAGGCTTCCATTTCTCATTAGATTCAGCTTGATTCCTCACACAGCCTTTGAAATAACAGCCTTTGAAATAATTCCAGATTTACATCTATGAGTAAAACAAATAGATGAGAATCTGGAAGCAATCAAAATCTTAATAACTCCTTAGTACATGTACCCAGAGTCTTCCATTGACCCTTGTTGTATGCAAAATCTCTAGGCTTCCATTTCTAAGTAGAATCAGCCCAATTCCCCACACTGCCTTTGAAATAATCCCAGATTTACATCTATGAGGAAAACAAATAGATGTGAATTTGGAAGCAATCAAAATCTTCATAACTCCTCAGTACATGTGCCTATAGTCTTCCAGTGACCTTTATTGTATGCATCAATCTCTAGGCTTCCATTTCTCATTAGATTCAGCTTGATTCCTCACACAGCCTTTGAAATAAGAGCCTTTGAAATAATTCCAGATTTACATCTATGAGTAAAACAAATAGATGAGAATCTGGAAGCAATCAAAATCTTAATAACTCCTTAGTACCTCTTCCAGTATGCATAAATCTCTAGGCTTCCATTTCTAAGTAGAATCTTCCACACTGCCTGAAATAATCCCAGATTGTTGTATGCATCAAATCTCTAGGCTTCCATTTCTCATTAGATTCAGCTTGATTCCTCACACAGCCTTTGAAATAAGAGCCTTTGAAATAATTCCAGATTTACATCTATGAGTAAAACAAATAGATGAGAATCTGGAAGCAATCAAAATCTTAATAACTCCTTAGTACATGTACCCAGAGTCTTCCATTTACCCTTGTTGTATGCAAAAATCTCTAGGCTTCCATTTCTAAGTAGAATCAGCCCAATTCCCCACACTGCCTTTGAAATAATCCCAGATTTACATCTATGAGGAAAACAAATAGATGTGAATTTGGAAGCAATCAAAATCTTCATAACTCCTCAGTACATGTGCCTATAGTCTTCCAGTGACCTTTATTGTATGCATCAATCTCTAGGCTTCCATTTCTCATTAGATTCAGCTTGATTCCTCACACAGCCTTTGAAATAAGAGCCTTTGAAATAATTCCAGATTTACATCTATGAGTAAAACAAATAGATGAGAATCTGGAAGCAATCAAAATCTTAATAACTCCTTAGTACATGTACCCAGAGTCTTCCATTGACCCTTGTTGTATGCATAAATCTCTAGGCTTCCATTTCTAAGTAGAATCAGCCCAATTCCCCACACTGCCTTTGAAATAATCCCAGATTTACATCTATGAGGAAAACAAATAGATGTGAATTTGGAAGCAATCAAAATCTTCATAACTCCTCAGTACATGTGCCTATAGTCTTCCAGTGACCTTTATTGTATGCATCAATCTCTAGGCTTCCATTTCTCATTAGATTCAGCTTGATTCCTCACACAGCCTTTGAAATAAGAGCCTTTGAAATAATTCCAGATTTACATCTATGAGTAAAACAAATAGATGAGAATCTGGAAGCAATCAAAATCTTAATAACTCCTTAGTACATGTACCCAGAGTCTTCCATTGACCCTTGTTGTATGCATAAATCTCTAGGCTTCCATTTCTAAGTAGAATCAGCCCAATTCCCCACACTGCCTTTGAAATAATCCCAGATTTACATCTATGAGGAAAACAAATAGATGTGAATTTGGAAGCAATCAAAATCTTCATAACTCCTCAGTACATGTGCCTATAGTCTTCCAGTGACCTTTATTGTATGCATCAATCTCTAGGCTTCCATTTCTCATTAGATTCAGCTTGATTCCTCACACAGCCTTTGAAATAAGAGCCTTTGAAATAATTCCAGATTTACATCTATGAGTAAAACAAATAGATGAGAATCTGGAAGCAATCAAAATCTTAATAACTCCTTAGTACATGTACCCAGAGTCTTCCATTGACCCTTGTTGTATGCATAAATCTCTAGGCTTCCATTTCTAAGTAGAATCAGCCCAATTCCCCACACTGCCTTTGAAATAATCCCAGATTTACATCTATGAGGAAAACAAATAGATGCGAATTTGGAAGCAATCAAAATCTTCATAACTCCTCAGTACATGTGCCTATAGTCTTCCAGTGACCTTTATTGTATGCATCAATCTCTAGGCTTCCATTTCTAATTAGATTCAGCTTGATTCCTCACACAGCCTTTGAAATAAGAGCCTTTGAAATAATTCCAGATTTACATCTATGAGTAAAACAAATAGATGAGAATATGGAAGCAATAAAAATCTAAATAACTCCTTAGTACATGTACCCAGAGTCATCCATTGACCCTTGTTGTATGCATAAATCTCTAGGCTTCCATTTCTAAGTAGAATCAGCCCAATTCCTCATACAGCCTTTGAAATAAGAGCCTTTAAAATAATTCCAGAATTCCATCTATGACGAATAGGAATAGATGCGAATTTGGAAGCAATCTAAATCTTCATAACTCCTCAGTACATGTGCCTAGAGTCTTCCAGTGACCTTTGTTGTATGCATCAAGCTCTAGGCTTCCATTTCTCATTAGATTCAGCTTGATTCCTCACACAGCCTTTGAAATAAGAGCCTTTGAAATTATTCCAGAATTCCATCTATGACGAATAGGAATAGATGCGAATTTGGAAGCAATCTAAATCTTCATAACTCCTCAGTACATGTGCCTAGAGTCTTCCAGTGACCTTTGTTGTATGCATCAACCTCTAGGCGTCCATGTCTCATTAAATTCAGCTTGATTCCTCACACAGCCTTTGAAATAAGAGCATTTGAAATAATTCCAGATTTACATCTATGAGTAAAACAAATAGATGAGAATCTGGAAGCAATCAAAATCTTAATAACTCCTTAGTACATATACCCAGAGTTTTCCATTGACCCTTGTTGTATGCATAAATCTCTAGGCTTCCATTTCTAAGTAGAATCAGCCCAATTCCTCATACAGCCTTTGAAATAAGAGCCTTTAAAATAATTCCAGAATTCCATCTATGACGAATAGGAATAGATGCGAATTTGGAAGCAATCTAAATCTTCATAACTCCTCAGTATATGTGCCTAGAGTCTTCCAGTGACCTTTGTTGTATGCATCAAGCTCTAGGCTTCCATTTCCCATTAGATTAAGCTTGATTCCTCACACAGCCTTTGAAATAAGAGCCTTTGAAATTATTCCAGAATTACATCTATGAGTAAAACAAATAGATGAGAATCTGGAAGCAATAAAAATCTAAATAACTCCTTAGTACATGTACCCAGAGTCATCCATTGACCCTTGTTGTATGCATAATCTCTAGGCTTCCATTTCTAAGTAGAATCAGCCCAATTCCTCATACAGCCTTTGAAATAAGAGCCTTTAAAATAATTCCAGAATTCCATCTATGACGAATAGGAATAGATGCGAATTTGGAAGCAATCTAAATCTTCATAACTCCTCAGTACATGTGCCTAGAGTCTTCCAGTGACCTTTGTTGTATGCATCAAGCTCTAGGCTTCCATTTCTCATTAGATTCAGCTTGATTCCTCACACAGCCTTTGAAATAAGAGCCTTTGAAATTATTCCAGAATTCCATCTATGACGAATAGGAATAGATGCGAATTTGGAAGCAATCTAAATCTTTATGACTCCTCAGTACATGTACCTAGAATCTTCCAGTGACCTTTATTGTATGCATCAATCTCTAGGCTTCCATTTCTAATTAGATTCAGCTTGATTCCTCACACAGCCTTTGAAATAAGAGCCTTTGAAATAATTCCAGATTTACATCTATGAGTAAAACAAATAGATGAGAATATGGAAGCAATAAAAATCTAAATAACTCCTTAGTACATGTACCCAGAGTCATCCATTGACCCTTGTTGTATGCATAAATCTCTAGGCTTCCATTTCTAAGTAGAATCAGCCCAATTCCCCACAGCCTTTGAAATAATCCCAGATTTACATCTATGAGGAAAACAAATAGATGTGAATTTGGAAGCAATCAAATCTTCATAACTCCTCAGTACATGTGCCTAGAGTCTTCCAGTGACCTTTGTTGTATGCATCAAGCTCTAGGCTTCCATTTCTCATTAGATTCAGCTTGATTCCTCACACAGCCTTTGAAATAAGAGCCTTTGAAATTATTCCAGAATTACATCTATGACGAATAGGAATAGATGCGAATTTGGAAGCAATCTAAATCTTCATAACTCCTCAGTATATGTGCCTAGAGTCTTCCACTGACCTTTGTTGTATGCATCAAGCTATAGGCTTCCATTTCCCATTAGATTAAGCTTGATTCCTCACACAGCCTTTGAAATAAGAGCCTTTGAAATAATTCCAGATTTACATCTATGAGTAAAACAAATAGATGAGAATATGGAAGCAATAAAAATCTAAATAACTCCTTAGTACATGTACCCAGAGTCTTCCATTGACCCTTGTTGTATGCATAAATCTCTAGGCTTCCATTTCTAAGTAGAATCAGCCCAATTCCTCACACTGCCTTTGAAATAATCCCAGATTTACATCTATGAGGAAAACAAATAGATGCGAATTTGGAAGCAATCTAAATCTTTATAACTCCTCAGTATATGTACCTAGAATCTTCCAGTGACCTTTATTGTATGCATCAATCTCTAGGCTTCCATTTCTCATTAGATTCAGCTTGATTCCTCACACAGCCTTTGAAATAAGAGCCTTTGAAATAATTCCAGATTTACATCTATGAGTAAAACAAATAGATGAGAATCTGGAAGCAATCAAAATCTTAATAACTCCTTAGTACATGTACCCAGAGTCTTCCATTTACCCTTGTTGTATGCATAAATCTCTAGGCTTCCATTTCTAAGTAGAATCAGCCCAATTCCCCACACTGCCTTTGAAATAATCCCAGATTTACATCTATGAGGAAAACAAATAGATGTGAATTTGGAAGCAATCAAATCTTCATAACTCCTCAGTACATGTGCCTATAGTCTTCCAGTGACCTTTATTGTATGCATCAATCTCTAGGCTTCCATTTCTCATTAGATTCAGCTTGATTCCTCACACAGCCTTTGAAATAAGAGCCTTTGAAATAATTCCAGATTTACATCTATGAGTAAAACAAATAGATGAGAATCTGGAAGCAATCAAAATCTTAATAACTCCTTAGTACATGTACCCAGAGTCTTCCATTGACCCTTGTTGTATGCATAAATCTCTAGGCTTCCATTTCTAATTAGAATCAGCCCAATTCCCCACACTGCCTTTGAAATAATCCCAGATTTACATCTATGAGGAAAACAAATAGATGCGAATTTGGAAGCAATCAAAATCTTCATAACTCCTCAGTACATGTGCCTATAGTCTTCCAGTGACCTTTATTGTATGCATCAATCTCTAGGCTTCCATTTCTCATTAGATTCAGCTTGATTCCTCACACAGCCTTTGAAATAACAGCCTTTGAAATAATTCCAGATTTACATCTATGAGTAAAACAAATAGATGAGAATCTGGAAGCAATCAAAATCTTAATAACTCCTTAGTACATGTACCCAGAGTCTTCCATTGACCCTTGTTGTATGCATAAATCTCTAGGCTTCCATTTCTAAGTAGAATCAGCCCAATTCCCCACACTGCCTTTGAAATAATCCCAGATTTACATCTATGAGGAAAACAAATAGATGCGAATTTGGAAGCAATCAAAATCTTCATAACTCCTCGGTACATGTGCCTATAGTCTTCCAGTGACCTTTATTGTATGCATCAATCTCTAGGCTTCCATTTCTCATTAGATTCAGCTTGATTCCTCACACAGCCTTTGAAATAACAGCCTTTGAAATAATTCCAGATTTACATCTATGAGTAAAACAAATAGATGAGAATCTGGAAGCAATCAAAATCTTAAAAACCTCCTTAGCACATGTACCCAGAGTCTTCCATTGACCCTTGTTGTATGCATAAATCTCTAGGCTTCCATTTCTAAGTAGAATCAGCCCAATTCCCCACACTGCCTTTGAAATAATCCCAGATTTACATCTATGAGGAAAACAAATAGATGCGAATTTGGAAGCAATCAAAATCTTCATAACTCCTCAGTACATGTGCCTATAGTCTTCCAGTGACCTTTATTGTATGCATCAATCTCTAGGCTTCCATTTCTCATTAGATTCAGCTTGATTCCTCACACAGCCTTTGAAATAAGAGCCTTTGAAATAATTCCGGATTTACATCTATGAGTAAAACAAATAGATGAGAATCTGGAAGCAATCAAAATCTTAATAACTCCTTAGTACATGTACCCAGAGTCTTCCATTGACCCTTGTTGTATGCATAAATCTCTAGGCTTCCATTTCTAAGTAGAATCAGCCCAATTCCTCATACTGCCTTTGAAATAAATGCCTTTGAAATATTTCCATGGTTAGGGTTAGGGTTACTAAATCTAACCCTTCATAACTCCTCAGTACATGTACCTAGAGTCTTCCAGTGACCCTTGTTGTATTCATTAATCTCTAGGCTTCCATGTCTCATTAGATTCAGCTTGATTCCTCACACAGCCTTTGAAATAACAGCCTTGAAATAATTCCAGAATTCCATCTATGACGAATAGGAATAGATGCGAATTTGGAAGCAATCTGAAGCTTCATAACTCCTCATTACATGTACCTAGAGTCTTCCATTGAAATATGTTATGTCCATCAATCTCTAGGCTTCCATTTCTCATTAGATTCAGCTTGATTCCTCACACTGCCTTTGAAATAATCCCAGATTTACATCTATGAGGAAAACAAAAAGATGAGAATTTGGAAGCAATCAAAATCTTCGTAACTCCTCGGTACATGTGCCTATAGTCTTCCAGTGAACTTTGTTCAATGCAACAATCTCTAGGCTTCCATTTCTCATTAGATTCAGCTTGATTCCTCACACAGCCTTTGAAATAAGAGCCTTTGAAATTATTCCAGAATTACATCTATGAGTAAAACAAATAGATGAGAATCTGGAAGAAATAGGGAGAGAGAGAGAGAGAGAGAGACAGACAGACAGAGCGAGAGACAGAGAGGGGGAGGGAAAGGGAGAGAGGAAGGGGTGAGAGAGAGAGAGAGAGAGAGAGAGAGACACAGACAGAGAGGGGGAGGTAAAGGGAGAGAGGAAGGGGTGAGAGAGAGAGAGAGAGAGAGAGAGAGAGAGGGGGAGGGAAAGGGAGAGAGGATGGGGTGAGAGAGAGAGAGACAGAGAGGGGGAGGGAAAGGGAGAGAGGAAGGGGTGAGAGAGAGAGAGAGAGAGACAGAGAGAGAGAGAGACAGAGAGGGGGAGGGAAAGGGAGAGAGGAAGGGTGAGAGAGAGAGACAGAGAGAGAGACAGAGAGAGAGAGAGACAGACAGAGCGAGAGACAGAGAGGGGGAGGGAAAGGGAGAGAGGAAGGGGTGAGTGAGAGAGACAGAGAGAGAGAGAGAGACAGAGAGAGAGAGATAGAGAGAGAGACAGAGACAGAGAGAGAGACAGAGACAGAGAGAGACAGAGAGTGAGAGAGAGAGAGAGAGAGATGGGTGATTTTTTTTAAACTTCACAAAGACATAAAGCCATAATGAACATGCCCTTGTGATTTTTGACAGTTAAAAAAAAAAAAAAAAAAAAAAAGAATTTATTTGAAAAATAACAGTTAAAAAACAGTTGGAAAAAAACAGAGAGACAGAGCGAGAAATAGAGAGGGGGAGGGAAAGGGAGAGAGGAAGGGGTGAGAGAGAGAGAGAGAGAGAGAGAGAGAGACAGAGAGGGAGGGAAAGGGAGAGAGGAAGGGGTGAGAGAGAGAGAGAGAGAGAGAGAGAGAGAGACAGAGCGAGAGAAAGAGAGAGAGAGAGAGAGAGAGATGGGTGATTTTTTTTTAAACTTCACAAAGACATAAAGCACTAATGAACATGCCCTTGTGATGTTTGACAGTTTGAAAAAAAAAATTAAAAACTAAAAAAAAAAACATTTGAAAAATAACAGTATAAAAAAAAAAAACTTTATAGAGTATAAAATTAAAAAAAATTAAACGTTCGGTCACGCACTCTTTACAGATAATTAACTCTGTGGCCTAGTGTCTTGTCTAAGGTGTCATTGAACTCAGCAGAGTTTTCCTTCTTTATTGGTGATGGTTTGGCTTCATTCACTACATTGAGTTTCTTTCATGTATATGTCAAACAATCAGCAGGACACCGCAGGGAATCGAACCCCATCCCAGTAAACCAGGAGTACCATTACCGGTGCCTTTTTCTTTTTTGACACTACATGGAAGGTAAGGCTAAACCTGCATTAGCTTTAGCATGTACCACTATTTAATATTATGGCATTACTATACTATTTCTTGTTATTATTCTGTCTATACTATCCCTGTAAAGTCTTGCGTTGCGGAGTTGGCCCCAGCAGGGTTCCACGTGTGGGGGGGGCACATATGTGTTAGAACCTTTTTAATGCTTTCCATTGGTGGCCTTCTTACAATGCTGAGTGCTTCAGTCAGTGATTTATAACCATTTGATGGGCCGAAAATTGCACCCTTCAATGCCCTCTAGCTCTTCACTGCAATGGAGTAGAGCTTGGTGGTCAAGATGGCTGACTCAGGCTCCGTGAGACCTTTCCGTAGATGTTTTGGTCAAAACCGTGTGACTTAAAATGAGTGAGATAGCATATTTTGCCTGTCCGGGACGAAGGCCGTAAAAGGCCCTAAATTTTCATGGGCTGATGAAATCTGGTCAGACCGGAGCTGGACCCTAAAACAAGGGACTATGGACCTGGTTCTGACGTATGTTACAAAGCCCTATAAGGGCGGTCGGGAACAGTTGGGCCCATGTTCCTGGCTCGTTGCATTCCTGTGTTATCGCCGTTTTTGTATGAAGGGTCAAAAGGTCAACTTCCAGATTCTCATCTAGTCAATGTTACAGTCTTTTTGGCTCGCATTCCGGTGTTTGACGAGCTAGAGACTTGAAACTTGGTTTCAATCTAACTACTATCCCCCGTATGACTTATCCTTTTTTTTGACCCTGTGGCCCCAAAGGAAGGCCCCAAAAGGGAGGGAAAAGTCACTTTTTCAGATAGATGACAATCTGGAAGTCACTTAGATGTAAATTTGGAAGGACTTTTGTCCCCCATTACTTTTGAACGCTTTGACTTAGAGGGACCCTCATAGCGGCGTTGCGATCAGCTGACTGAGAGCTACGAGGAAATCCTGAGCCTATCCCTGTATCCCCTTGCGTTGCGGAGTTGGCCCCAGCAGGGTTCCACGTGTGGGGGGGGCACATATGTGTTAGAACCTTTTTAATGCTTTCCATTGGTGGCCTTCTTACAATGCTGAGTGCTTCAGTCAGTGATTTATAACCATTTGATGGGCCGAAAATTGCACCCTTCAATGCCCTCTAGCTCTTCACTGCAATGGAGTAGAGCTTGGTGGTCAAGATGGCTGACTCAGGCTCCGTGAGACCTTTCCGTAGATGTTTTGGTCAAAACCGTGTGACTTAAAATGAGTGAGATAGCATATTTTGCCTGTCCGGGACGAAGGCCGTAAAAGGCCCTAAATTTTCATGGGCTGATGAAATCTGGTCAGACCGGAGCTGGACCCTAAAACAAGGGACTATGGACCTGGTTCTGACGTATGTTACAAAGCCCTATAAGGGCGGTCGGGAACAGTTGGGCCCATGTTCCTGGCTCGTTGCATTCCTGTGTTATCGCCGTTTTTGTATGAAGGGTCAAAAGGTCAACTTCCAGATTCTCATCTAGTCAATGTTACAGTCTTTTTGGCTCGCATTCCGGTGTTTGACGAGCTAGAGACTTGAAACTTGGTTTCAATCTAACTACTATCCCCCGTATGACTTATCCTTTTTTTTGACCCTGTGGCCCCAAAGGAAGGCCCCAAAAGGGAGGGAAAAGTCACTTTTTCAGATAGATGACAATCTGGAAGTCACTTAGATGTAAATTTGGAAGGACTTTTGTCCCCCATTACTTTTGAACGCTTTGACTTAGAGGGACCCTCATAGCGGCGTTGCGATCAGCTGACTGAGAGCTACGAGGAAATCCTGAGCCTATCCCTGTATCCCCTTGCGTTGCGGAGTTGGCCCCAGCAGGGTTCCACGTGTGGGGGGGGCACATATGTGTTAGAACCTTTTTAATGCTTTCCATTGGTGGCCTTCTTACAATGCTGAGTGCTTCAGTCAGTGATTTATAACCATTTGATGGGCCGAAAATTGCACCCTTCAATGCCCTCTAGCTCTTCACTGCAATGGAGTAGAGCTTGGTGGTCAAGATGGCTGACTCAGGCTCCGTGAGACCTTTCCGTAGATGTTTTGGTCAAAACCGTGTGACTTAAAATGAGTGAGATAGCATATTTTGCCTGTCCGGGACGAAGGCCGTAAAAGGCCCTAAATTTTCATGGGCTGATGAAATCTGGTCAGACCGGAGCTGGACCCTAAAACAAGGGACTATGGACCTGGTTCTGACGTATGTTACAAAGCCCTATAAGGGCGGTCGGGAACAGTTGGGCCCATGTTCCTGGCTCGTTGCATTCCTGTGTTATCGCCGTTTTTGTATGAAGGGTCAAAAGGTCAACTTCCAGATTCTCATCTAGTCAATGTTACAGTCTTTTTGGCTCGCATTCCGGTGTTTGACGAGCTAGAGACTTGAAACTTGGTTTCAATCTAACTACTATCCCCCGTATGACTTATCCTTTTTTTTGACCCTGTGGCCCCAAAGGAAGGCCCCAAAGGGAGGGAAAAGTCACTTTTTCAGATAGATGACAATCTGGAAGTCACTTAGATGTAATTTGGAAGGACTTTTGTCCCCCATTACTTTTGAACGCTTTGACTTAGAGGGACCCGCACAATGCGATCTGCTCTGCTGTCGGGCCCTTTCTGAATATGCCTCGCTTGTTGGTCTACAATGTACCCTTCAAAGTGCTAATTGGCCCCTCCCCCACACTGTTCCCGGTCAATCTCATGAGCAGCTCTTTTTTCCTTTTTCGGCCTTTCAGCCAATTTTCATGAAATTTTCAAAAGCTAGCCATCTCTGCATCACACATGTTGTTATGCTAAAGGATTGTACCCATGACCAGATTTTGTTAGACCTTACCCTAACCCAACCCTAGCTATGATGTCATGATTCACTTCCACATTTCCATTCCGGATTCCAAATTCTGGTCTAACGCATTCAAATTTTTATAAACTTTGGAACAAATTTTCTGCAATGATACAACTTAGACAGCTCATTTTTAGACGTATATTCAGGCCGTGGAGAGCTTCGGGAGTTGTGTTCAGACCTGCTCGTGCAAAATTTGGTCGCCAAGATGGCAGTCAAAAGGTCAACTTCCAGATTCTCATCTAGTCAATGTTACAGTCTTTTTGGCTCGCATTCCGGTGTTTGACGAGCTAGAGACTTGAAACTTGGTTTCAATCTAACTACTATCCCCCGTATGACTTATCCTTTTTTTTGACCCTGTGGCCCCAAAGGAAGGCCCCAAAAGGGAGGGAAAAGTCACTTTTTCAGATAGATGACAATCTGGAAGTCACTTAGATGTAAATTTGGAAGGACTTTTGTCCCCCATTACTTTTGAACGCTTTGACTTAGAGGGACCCTCATAGCGGCGTTGCGATCAGCTGACTGAGAGCTACGAGGAAATCCTGAGCCTATCCCTGTATCCCCTTGCGTTGCGGAGTTGGCCCCAGCAGGGTTCCACGTGTGGGGGGGGCACATATGTGTTAGAACCTTTTAATGCTTTCCATTGGTGGCCTTCTTACAATGCTGAGTGCTTCAGTCAGTGATTTATAACCATTTGATGGGCCGAAAATTGCACCCTTCAATGCCCTCTAGCTCTTCACTGCAATGGAGTAGAGCTTGGTGGTCAAGATGGCTGACTCAGGCTCCGTGAGACCTTTCCGTAGATGTTTTGGTCAAAACCGTGTGACTTAAAATGAGTGAGATAGCATATTTTGCCTGTCCGGGACGAAGGCCGTAAAAGGCCCTAAATTTTCATGGGCTGATGAAATCTGGTCAGACCGGAGCTGGACCCTAAAACAAGGGACTATGGACCTGGTTCTGACGTATGTTACAAAGCCCTATAAGGGCGGTCGGGAACAGTTGGGCCCATGTTCCTGGCTCGTTGCATTCCTGTGTTATCGCCGTTTTTGTATGAAGGGTCAAAAGGTCAACTTCCAGATTCTCATCTAGTCAATGTTACAGTCTTTTTGGCTCGCATTCCGGTGTTTGACGAGCTAGAGACTTGAAACTTGGTTTCAATCTAACTACTATCCCCCGTATGACTTATCCTTTTTTTTGACCCTGTGGCCCCAAAGGAAGGCCCCAAAAGGGAGGGAAAAGTCACTTTTTCAGATAGATGACAATCTGGAAGTCACTTAGATGTAATTTGGAAGGACTTTTGTCCCCCATTACTTTTGAACGCTTTGACCTAGAGGGACCCGCACCAATGCGATCTGCTCTGCTTGAGGGCCCTTCTGAATATGCCTCGCTTGTTGGTCTACAATGTACCCTTCGTTGCTAATTGGCCCCTCCCCCACACTGTTCCCGGTCAATCTCATGAGCAGCTTTTTTTTCCTTTTTCGGCCTTTCAGCCAATTTCATGAAATTTTCAAAAGTAAGCTAGCATCTCTGCATCACACATGTTGTTATGCTAAAGGATTTGTACCCATGACCAGATTTGTTAGACCTTACCCTAACCCAACCCTGCTATGATGTCATGATTCACTTCCACATTTCCTTCCGGATTCCAAATTCTGGTCTAACGCATTCAAATTTTTATAAACTTTGGAACAAATTCTCTGCAATGATACAACTTAGCCAGCTCATTGTTAGACAGTTATATTCAGGACGTGGAGGCTTCGAGAAGTTGTATGTTCAGACATGCTCGTGCAATTTGGCCAAAGATGGGTCAAAAGGTCAACTTCCAGATTCTCATCTAGTCAATGTTACAGTCTTTTTGGCTCGCATTCCGGTGTTTGACGAGCTAGAGACTTGAAACTTGGTTTCAATCTAACTACTATCCCCCGTATGACTTATCCTTTTTTTTGACCCTGTGGCCCCAAAGGAAGGCCCCAAAAGGGAGGGAAAAGTCACTTTTTCAGATAGATGACAATCTGGAAGTCACTTAGATGTAAATTTGGAAGGACTTTTGTCCCCCATTACTTTTGAACGCTTTGACTTAGAGGGACCCTCATAGCGGCGTTGCGATCAGCTGACTGAGAGCTACGAGGAAATCCTGAGCCTATCCCTGTATCCCCTTGCGTTGCGGAGTTGGCCCCAGCAGGGTTCCACGTGTGGGGGGGGCACATATGTGTTAGAACCTTTTTAATGCTTTCCATTGGTGGCCTTCTTACAATGCTGAGTGCTTCAGTCAGTGATTTATAACCATTTGATGGGCCGAAATTGCACCCTTCAATGCCCTCTAGCTCTTCACTGCAATGGAGTAGAGCTTGGTGGTCAAGATGGCTGACTCAGGCTCCGTGAGACCTTTCCGTAGATGTTTTGGTCAAAACCGTGTGACTTAAAATGAGTGAGATAGCATATTTTGCCTGTCCGGGACGAAGGCCGTAAAAGGCCCTAAATTTTCATGGGCTGATGAAATCTGGTCAGACCGGAGCTGGACCCTAAAACAAGGGACTATGGACCTGGTTCTGACGTATGTTACAAAGCCCTATAAGGGCGGTCGGGAACAGTTGGGCCCATGTTCCTGGCTCGTTGCATTCCTGTGTTATCGCCGTTTTGTATGAAGGGTCAAAAGGTCAACTTCCAGATTCTCATCTAGTCAATGTTACAGTCTTTTTGGCTCGCATTCCGGTGTTTGACGAGCTAGAGACTTGAAACTTGGTTTCAATCTAACTACTATCCCCCGTATGACTTATCCTTTTTTTTGACCCTGTGGCCCCAAAGGAAGGCCCCAAAAGGGAGGGAAAAGTCACTTTTTCAGATAGATGACAATCTGGAAGTCACTTAGATGTAATTTGGAAGGACTTTTGTCCCCCATTACTTTTGAACGCTTTGACTTAGAGGGACCCGCACCAATGCAATCTGCTCTGCTTGTCGGGCCCTTTCTGAATATGCCTCGCTTGTTGGTCTACAATGTACCCTTCAAAAGTTGCTAATTCGCCCCTCCCCACACTGTTCCCGGTCAATCTCATGAGCAGCTCTTTTTTCCTTTTTCGGCTTTCAGCCAATTTCATGAAATTTTCAAAAGTAAGCTAGCCATCTCTGCATCACCATGTGTTATGCTAAAGGATTTGTACCATGACCAGATTTTGTTAGACCTTACCTAACCCAACCCTAGCTATGATTCATGATTGACTTCCACATTTCCATTCCGGATTCCAAATTCTGTCTAACGCATTCAAATTTTTATAAACTTTGGAACAAATTTGGACCCTGATACAACTTAGCAGCTCATTTTAGACGTATGTTACAGGACCTGGAGAGCTTCGAGAAGTTGTATGTTCAGACCTGCTCGTGCAAAATTTGGTCCCAAAGATGGCAGTCAAAGGTCAACTTCCAGATTCTCATCTAGTCAATGTTACAGTCTTTTTGGCTCGCATTCCGGTGTTTGACGAGCTAGAGACTTGAAACTTGGTTTCAATCTAACTACTATCCCCCGTATGACTTATCCTTTTTTTTGACCCTGTGGCCCCAAAGGAAGGCCCCAAAAGGGAGGGAAAAGTCACTTTTTCAGATAGATGACAATCTGGAAGTCACTTAGATGTAAATTTGGAAGGACTTTTGTCCCCCATTACTTTTGAACGCTTTGACTTAGAGGGACCCTCATAGCGGCGTTGCGATCAGCTGACTGAGAGCTACGAGGAAATCCTGAGCCTATCCCTGTATCCCCTTGCGTTGCGGAGTTGGCCCCAGCAGGGTTCCACGTGTGGGGGGGGCACATATGTGTTAGAACCTTTTTAATGCTTTCCATTGGTGGCCTTCTTACAATGCTGAGTGCTTCAGTCAGTGATTTATAACCATTTGATGGGCCGAAAATTGCACCCTTCAATGCCCTCTAGCTCTTCACTGCAATGGAGTAGAGCTTGGTGGTCAAGATGGCTGACTCAGGCTCCGTGAGACCTTTCCGTAGATGTTTTGGTCAAAACCGTGTGACTTAAAATGAGTGAGATAGCATATTTTGCCTGTCCGGGACGAAGGCCGTAAAAGGCCCTAAATTTTCATGGGCTGATGAAATCTGGTCAGACCGGAGCTGGACCCTAAAACAAGGGACTATGGACCTGGTTCTGACGTATGTTACAAAGCCCTATAAGGGCGGTCGGGAACAGTTGGGCCCATGTTCCTGGCTCGTTGCATTCCTGTGTTATCGCCGTTTTTGTATGAAGGGTCAAAAGGTCAACTTCCAGATTCCATCTAGTCAATGTTACAGTCTTTTTGGCTCGCATTCCGGTGTTTGACGAGCTAGAGACTTGAAACTTGGTTTCAATCTAACTACTATCCCCCGTATGACTTATCCTTTTTTTGACCCTGTGGCCCCAAAGGAAGGCCCCAAAAGGGAGGGAAAAGTCACTTTTTCAGATAGATGACAATCTGGAAGTCACTTAGATGTAAATTTGGAAGGACTTTTGTCCCCCATTACTTTTGAACGCTTTGACTTAGAGGGACCCTCATAGCGGCGTTGCGATCAGCTGACTGAGAGCTACGAGGAAATCCTGAGCCTATCCCTGTATCCCCTTGCGTTGCGGAGTTGGCCCCAGCAGGGTTCCACGTGTGGGGGGGGCACATATGTGTTAGAACCTTTTTAATGCTTTCCATTGGTGGCCTTCTTACAATGCTGAGTGCTTCAGTCAGTGATTTATAACCATTTGATGGGCCGAAAATTGCACCCTTCAATGCCCTCTAGCTCTTCACTGCAATGGAGTAGAGCTTGGTGGTCAAGATGGCTGACTCAGGCTCCGTGAGACCTTTCCGTAGATGTTTTGGTCAAAACCGTGTGACTTAAAATGAGTGAGATAGCATATTTTGCCTGTCCGGGACGAAGGCCGTAAAAGGCCCTAAATTTTCATGGGCTGATGAAATCTGGTCAGACCGGAGCTGGACCCTAAAACAAGGGACTATGGACCTGGTTCTGACGTATGTTACAAAGCCCTATAAGGGCGGTCGGGAACAGTTGGGCCCATGTTCCTGGCTCGTTGCATTCCTGTGTTATCGCCGTTTTTGTATGAAGGGTCAAAAGGTCAACTTCCAGATTCTCATCTAGTCAATGTTACAGTCTTTTTGGCTCGCATTCCGGTGTTTGACGAGCTAGAGACTTGAAACTTGGTTTCAATCTAACTACTATCCCCCGTATGACTTATCCTTTTTTTTGACCCTGTGGCCCCAAAGGAAGGCCCCAAAAGGGAGGGAAAAGTCACTTTTTCAGATAGATGACAATCTGGAAGTCACTTAGATGTAATTTGGAAGGACTTTTGTCCCCCATTACTTTTGAACGCTTTGACTAGAGGGACCCGCACCAATGCAATCTGCTCTGCTTGTCGGGCCCTTTCTGAATATGCCTCGCTTGTTGGTCTACAAGTACCCTTCAAAAGTTGCTAATTCGCCCCTCCCCACACTGTTCCCGGTCAATCTCATGAGCAGCTCTTTTTTCCTTTTTCGGCCTTTCAGCCAATTTTCATGAAATTTTCAAAAGTAAGCTAGCCATCTCTGCATCACACATGTTGTTATGCTAAAGGATTTGTACCCATGACCAGATTTTGTTAGACCTTACCCTAACCCAACCCTAGCTATGATGTCATGATTCACTTCCACATTTCCATTCCGGATTCCAAATTCTGGTCTAACGCATTCAAATTTTATAAACTTTGGAACAAATTTCTCTGCAATGATACAACTTAGCCAGCTCATTTTTAGACAGTTATATTCAGGACGTGGAGAGCTTCGAGAAGTTGTATGTTCAGACATGCTCGTGCAAAATTTGGTCCCAAAGATGGCAGTCCAAAGGTCAACTTCCAGATTCTCATCTAGTCAATGATACAGTCTTTTTGGCTCGCATTCCGGTGTTTGACGAGCTAGAGACTTGAAACTTGGTTTCAATCTAACTACTATCCCCCGTATGACTTATCCTTTTTTTTGACCCTGTGGCCCCAAAGGAAGGCCCCAAAAGGGAGGGAAAAGTCACTTTTTCAGATAGATGACAATCTGGAAGTCACTTAGATGTAAATTTGGAAGGACTTTTGTCCCCCATTACTTTTGAACGCTTTGACTTAGAGGGACCCTCATAGCGGCGTTGCGATCAGCTGACTGGGAGCTACGAGGAAATCCTGAGCCTATCCCTGTATCCCCTTGCGTTGCGGAGTTGGCCCCAGCAGGGTTCCACGTGTGGGGGGGCACATATGTGTTAGAACCTTTTTAATGCTTTCCATTGGTGGCCTTCTTACAATGCTGAGTGCTTCAGTCAGTGATTTATAACCATTTGATGGGCCGAAAATTGCACCCTTCAATGCCCTCTAGCTCTTCACTGCAATGGAGTAGAGCTTGGTGGTCAAGATGGCTGACTCAGGCTCCGTGAGACCTTTCCGTAGATGTTTTGGTCAAAACCGTGTGACTTAAAATGAGTGAGATAGCATATTTTGCCTGTCCGGGACGAAGGCCGTAAAAGGCCCTAAATTTTCATGGGCTGATGAAATCTGGTCAGACCGGAGCTGGACCCTAAAACAAGGGACTATGGACCTGGTTCTGACGTATGTTACAAAGCCCTATAAGGGCGGTCGGGAACAGTTGGGCCCATGTTCCTGGCTCGTTGCATTCCTGTGTTATCGCCGTTTTTGTATGAAGGGTCAAAAGGTCAACTTCCAGATTCCCATCTAGTCAATGTTACAGTCTTTTTGGCTCGCATTCCGGTGTTTGACGAGCTAGAGACTTGAAACTTGGTTTCAATCTAACTACTATCCCCCGTATGACTTATCCTTTTTTTGACCCTGTGGCCCCAAAGGAAGGCCCCAAAAGGGAGGGAAAAGTCACTTTTTCAGATAGATGACAATCTGGAAGTCACTTAGATGTAAATTTGGAAGGACTTTTGTCCCCCATTACTTTTGAACGCTTTGACTTAGAGGGACCCTCATAGCGGCGTTGCGATCAGCTGACTGAGAGCTACGAGGAAATCCTGAGCCTATCCCTGTATCCCCTTGCGTTGCGGAGTTGGCCCCAGCAGGGTTCCACGTGTGGGGGGGGCACATATGTGTTAGAACCTTTTTAATGCTTTCCATTGGTGGCCTTCTTACAATGCTGAGTGCTTCAGTCAGTGATTTATAACCATTTGATGGGCCGAAAATTGCACCCTTCAATGCCCTCTAGCTCTTCACTGCAATGGAGTAGAGCTTGGTGGTCAAGATGGCTGACTCAGGCTCCGTGAGACCTTTCCGTAGATGTTTTGGTCAAAACCGTGTGACTTAAAATGAGTGAGATAGCATATTTTGCCTGTCCGGGACGAAGGCCGTAAAAGGCCCTAAATTTTCATGGGCTGATGAAATCTGGTCAGACCGGAGCTGGACCCTAAAACAAGGGACTATGGACCTGGTTCTGACGTATGTTACAAAGCCCTATAAGGGCGGTCGGGAACAGTTGGGCCCATGTTCCTGGCTCGTTGCATTCCTGTGTTATCGCCGTTTTTGTATGAAGGGTCAAAAGGTCAACTTCCAGATTCTCATCTAGTCAATGTTACAGTCTTTTTGGCTCGCATTCCGGTGTTTGACGAGCTAGAGACTTGAAACTTGGTTTCAATCTAACTACTATCCCCCGTATGACTTATCCTTTTTTTTGACCCTGTGGCCCCAAAGGAAGGCCCCAAAAGGGAGGGAAAAGTCACTTTTTCAGATAGATGACAATCTGGAAGTCACTTAGATGTAAATTTGGAAGGACTTTTGTCCCCCATTACTTTTGAACGCTTTGACTTAGAGGGACCCTCATAGCGGCGTTGCGATCAGCTGACTGGGAGCTACGAGGAAATCCTGAGCCTATCCCTGTATCCCCTTGCGTTGCGGAGTTGCCCCAGCAGGGTTCCACGTGTGGGGGGGGCACATATGTGTTAGAACCTTTTAATGCTTTCCATTGGTGGCCTTCTTACAATGCTGAGTGCTTCAGTCAGTGATTTATAACCATTTGATGGGCCGAAAATTGCACCCTTCAATGCCCTCTAGCTCTTCACTGCAATGGAGTAGAGCTTGGTGGTCAAGATGGCTGACTCAGGCTCCGTGAGACCTTTCCGTAGATGTTTTGGTCAAAACCGTGTGACTTAAAATGAGTGAGATAGCATATTTTGCCTGTCCGGGACGAAGGCCGTAAAAGGCCCTAAATTTTCATGGGCTGATGAAATCTGGTCAGACCGGAGCTGGACCCTAAAACAAGGGACTATGGACCTGGTTCTGACGTATGTTACAAAGCCCTATAAGGGCGGTCGGGAACAGTTGGGCCCATGTTCTGGCTCGTTGCATTCCTGTGTTATCGCCGTTTTTGTATGAAGGGTCAAAAGGTCAACTTCCAGATTCTCATCTAGTCAATGTTACAGTCTTTTTGGCTCGCATTCCGGTGTTTGACGAGCTAGAGACTTGAAACTTGGTTTCAATCTAACTACTATCCCCCGTATGACTTATCCTTTTTTTTGACCCTGTGGCCCCAAAGGAAGGCCCCAAAAGGGAGGGAAAAGTCACTTTTTCAGATAGATGACAATCTGGAAGTCACTTAGATGTAAATTTGGAAGGACTTTTGTCCCCCATTACTTTTGAACGCTTTGACTTAGAGGGACCCTCATAGCGGCGTTGCGATCAGCTGACTGAGAGCTACGAGGAAATCCTGAGCCTATCCCTGTATCCCCTTGCGTTGCGGAGTTGGCCCCAGCAGGGTTCCACGTGTGGGGGGGGCACATATGTGTTAGAACCTTTTTAATGCTTTCCATTGGTGGCCTTCTTACAATGCTGAGTGCTTCAGTCAGTGATTTATAACCATTTGATGGGCCGAAAATTGCACCCTTCAATGCCCTCTAGCTCTTCACTGCAATGGAGTAGAGCTTGGTGGTCAAGATGGCTGACTCAGGCTCCGTGAGACCTTTCCGTAGATGTTTTGGTCAAAACCGTGTGACTTAAAATGAGTGAGATAGCATATTTTGCCTGTCCGGGACGAAGGCCGTAAAAGGCCCTAAATTTTCATGGGCTGATGAAATCTGGTCAGACCGGAGCTGGACCCTAAAACAAGGGACTATGGACCTGGTTCTGACGTATGTTACAAAGCCCTATAAGGGCGGTCGGGAACAGTTGGGCCCATGTTCCTGGCTCGTTGCATTCCTGTGTTATCGCCGTTTTTGTATGAAGGGTCAAAAGGTCAACTTCCAGATTCTCATCTAGTCAATGTTACAGTCTTTTTGGCTCGCATTCCGGTGTTTGACGAGCTAGAGACTTGAAACTTGGTTTCAATCTAACTACTATCCCCCGTATGACTTATCCTTTTTTTTGACCCTGTGGCCCCAAAGGAAGGCCCCAAAAGGGAGGGAAAAGTCACTTTTTCAGATAGATGACAATCTGGAAGTCACTTAGATGTAAATTTGGAAGGACTTTTGTCCCCCATTACTTTTGAACGCTTTGACTTAGAGGGACCCTCATAGCGGCGTTGCGATCAGCTGACTGAGAGCTACGAGGAAATCCTGAGCCTATCCCTGTATCCCCTTGCGTTGCGGAGTTGGCCCCAGCAGGGTTCCACGTGTGGGGGGGGCACATATGTGTTAGAACCTTTTTAATGCTTTCCATTGGTGGCCTTCTTACAATGCTGAGTGCTTCAGTCAGTGATTTATAACCATTTGATGGGCCGAAAATTGCACCCTTCAATGCCCTCTAGCTCTTCACTGCAATGGAGTAGAGCTTGGTGGTCAAGATGGCTGACTCAGGCTCCGTGAGACCTTTCCGTAGATGTTTTGGTCAAAACCGTGTGACTTAAAATGAGTGAGATAGCATATTTTGCCTGTCCGGGACGAAGGCCGTAAAAGGCCCTAAATTTTCATGGGCTGATGAAATCTGGTCAGACCGGAGCTGGACCCTAAAACAAGGGACTATGGACCTGGTTCTGACGTATGTTACAAAGCCCTATAAGGGCGGTCGGGAACAGTTGGGCCCATGTTCCTGGCTCGTTGCATTCCTGTGTTATCGCCGTTTTTGTATGAAGGGTCAAAAGGTCAACTTCCAGATTCCATCTAGTCAATGTTACAGTCTTTTTGGCTCGCATTCCGGTGTTTGACGAGCTAGAGACTTGAAACTTGGTTTCAATCTAACTACTATCCCCCGTATGACTTATCCTTTTTTTTGACCCTGTGGCCCCAAAGGAAGGCCCCAAAAGGGAGGGAAAAGTCACTTTTTCAGATAGATGACAATCTGGAAGTCACTTAGATGTAAATTTGGAAGGACTTTTGTCCCCCATTACTTTTGAACGCTTTGACTTAGAGGGACCCTCATAGCGGCGTTGCGATCAGCTGACTGAGAGCTACGAGGAAATCCTGAGCCTATCCCTGTATCCCCTTGCGTTGCGGAGTTGGCCCCAGCAGGGTTCCACGTGTGGGGGGGGCACATATGTGTTAGAACCTTTTTAATGCTTTCCATTGGTGGCCTTCTTACAATGCTGAGTGCTTCAGTCAGTGATTTATAACCATTTGATGGGCCGAAAATTGCACCCTTCAATGCCCTCTAGCTCTTCACTGCAATGGAGTAGAGCTTGGTGGTCAAGATGGCTGACTCAGGCTCCGTGAGACCTTTCCGTAGATGTTTTGGTCAAAACCGTGTGACTTAAAATGAGTGAGATAGCATATTTTGCCTGTCCGGGACGAAGGCCGTAAAAGGCCCTAAATTTTCATGGGCTGATGAAATCTGGTCAGACCGGAGCTGGACCCTAAAACAAGGGACTATGGACCTGGTTCTGACGTATGTTACAAAGCCCTATAAGGGCGGTCGGGAACAGTTGGGCCCATGTTCCTGGCTCGTTGCATTCCTGTGTTATCGCCGTTTTTGTATGAAGGGTCAAAAGGTCAACTTCCAGATTCTCATCTAGTCAATGTTACAGTCTTTTTGGCTCGCATTCCGGTGTTTGACGAGCTAGAGACTTGAAACTTGGTTTCAATCTAACTACTATCCCCCGTATGACTTATCCTTTTTTTTGACCCTGTGGCCCCAAAGGAAGGCCCCAAAAGGGAGGGAAAAGTCACTTTTTCAGATAGATGACAATCTGGAAGTCACTTAGATGTAAATTTGGAAGGACTTTTGTCCCCCATTACTTTTGAACGCTTTGACTTAGAGGGACCCTCATAGCGGCGTTGCGATCAGCTGACTGAGAGCTACGAGGAAATCCTGAGCCTATCCCTGTATCCCCTTGCGTTGCGGAGTTGGCCCCAGCAGGGTTCCACGTGTGGGGGGGCACATATGTGTTAGAACCTTTTTAATGCTTTCCATTGGTGGCCTTCTTACAATGCTGAGTGCTTCAGTCAGTGATTTATAACCATTTGATGGGCCGAAAATTGCACCCTTCAATGCCCTCTAGCTCTTCACTGCAATGGAGTAGAGCTTGGTGGTCAAGATGGCTGACTCAGGCTCCGTGAGACCTTTCCGTAGATGTTTTGGTCAAAACCGTGTGACTTAAAATGAGTGAGATAGCATATTTTGCCTGTCCGGGACGAAGGCCGTAAAAGGCCCTAAATTTTCATGGGCTGATGAAATCTGGTCAGACCGGAGCTGGACCCTAAAACAAGGGACTATGGACCTGGTTCTGACGTATGTTACAAAGCCCTATAAGGGCGGTCGGGAACAGTTGGGCCCATGTTCCTGGCTCGTTGCATTCCTGTGTTATCGCCGTTTTTGTATGAAGGGTCAAAAGGTCAACTTCCAGATTCCCATCTAGTCAATGTTACAGTCTTTTTGGCTCGCATTCCGGTGTTTGACGAGCTAGAGACTTGAAACTTGGTTTCAATCTAACTACTATCCCCCGTATGACTTATCCTTTTTTTTGACCCTGTGGCCCCAAAGGAAGGCCCCAAAAGGGAGGGAAAAGTCACTTTTTCAGATAGATGACAATCTGGAAGTCACTTAGATGTAAATTTGGAAGGACTTTTGTCCCCCATTACTTTTGAACGCTTTGACTTAGAGGGACCCTCATAGCGGCGTTGCGATCAGCTGACTGAGAGCTACGAGGAAATCCTGAGCCTATCCCTGTATCCCCTTGCGTTGCGGAGTTGGCCCCAGCAGGGTTCCACGTGTGGGGGGGGCACATATGTGTTAGAACCTTTTTAATGCTTTCCATTGGTGGCCTTCTTACAATGCTGAGTGCTTCAGTCAGTGATTTATAACCATTTGATGGGCCGAAAATTGCACCCTTCAATGCCCTCTAGCTCTTCACTGCAATGGAGTAGAGCTTGGTGGTCAAGATGGCTGACTCAGGCTCCGTGAGACCTTTCCGTAGATGTTTTGGTCAAAACCGTGTGACTTAAAATGAGTGAGATAGCATATTTTGCCTGTCCGGGACGAAGGCCGTAAAAGGCCCTAAATTTTCATGGGCTGATGAAATCTGGTCAGACCGGAGCTGGACCCTAAAACAAGGGACTATGGACCTGGTTCTGACGTATGTTACAAAGCCCTATAAGGGCGGTCGGGAACAGTTGGGCCCATGTTCCTGGCTCGTTGCATTCCTGTGTTATCGCCGTTTTTGTATGAAGGGTCAAAAGGTCAACTTCCAGATTCTCATCTAGTCAATGTTACAGTCTTTTTGGCTCGTATTCCGGTGTTTGACGAGCTAGAGACTTGAAACTTGGTTTCAATCTAACTACTATCCCCCGTATGACTTATCCTTTTTTTTGACCCTGTGGCCCCAAAGGAAGGCCCCAAAAGGGAGGGAAAAGTCACTTTTTCAGATAGATGAGAATCTGGAAGTCACTTAGATGGTAATTTGGAAGGACTTTTGTCCCCCATTACTTTTGAACGCTTTGACCTAGAAAGACCCGCACCAATGCAATCTGCTCTGCTTGTCGGGCCCTTTCTGAATATGCCTCGCTTGTTGGTCTACAATGTACCCTTCAAAAGTTGCTAATTCGCCCCTCCCCCACACTGTTCCCGGTCAATCTCATGAGCAGCTCTTTTTTCCTTTTTCGGCCTTTCAGCCAATTTTCATGAAATTTTCAAAAGTAAGCTAGCCATCTCTGCATCACACATGTTGTTATGCTAAAGGATTTGTACCCATGACCAGATTTTGTTAGACCTTACCCTAACCCAACCCTAGCTATGATGTCATGATTCACTTCCACATTTCCATTCCGGATTCCAAATTCTGGTCTAACGCATTCAAATTTTTATAAACTTTGGAACAAATTTCTCTGCAATGATACAACTTAGCCAGCTCATTTTTAGACAGTTATATTCAGGACGTGGAGAGCTTCGAGAAGTTGTATGTTCAGACATGCTCGTGCAAAATTTGGTCCCAAAGATGGCAGTCCATAGGTCAACTTCCAGATTCTCATCTAGTCAATGATACAGTCTTTTTGAATCGCATTCCGGTGTTTGACGAGCTAGAGACTTGAAACTTGGTTTCAATCTAACTACTATCCCCCGTATGACTTATCCTTTTTTTTGACCCTGTGGCCCCAAAGGAAGGCCCCAAAAGGGAGGGAAAAGTCACTTTTTCAGATAGATGACAATCTGGAAGTCACTTAGATGTAAATTTGGAAGGACTTTTGTCCCCCATTACTTTTGAACGCTTTGACTTAGAGGGACCCTCATAGCGGCGTTGCGATCAGCTGACTGGGAGCTACGAGGAAATCCTGAGCCTATCCCTGTATCCCCTTGCGTTGCGGAGTTGGCCCCAGCAGGGTTCCACGTGTGGGGGGGGCACATATGTGTTAGAACCTTTTTAATGCTTTCCATTGGTGGCCTTCTTACAATGCTGAGTGCTTCAGTCAGTGATTTATAACCATTTGATGGGCCGAAAATTGCACCCTTCAATGCCCTCTAGCTCTTCACTGCAATGGAGTAGAGCTTGGTGGTCAAGATGGCTGACTCAGGCTCCGTGAGACCTTTCCGTAGATGTTTTGGTCAAAACCGTGTGACTTAAAATGAGTG
Organism: Etheostoma spectabile; assembly: GCF_008692095.1. Taxonomy (NCBI): domain Eukaryota; kingdom Metazoa; phylum Chordata; class Actinopteri; order Perciformes; family Percidae; genus Etheostoma; species Etheostoma spectabile. The sequence goes on from NW_022604821.1 coordinate 53,495, forward strand.
AGATAGCATATTTTGCCTGTCCGGGACGAAGGCCGTAAAAGGCCCTAAATTTTCATGGGCTGATGAAATCTGGTCAGACCGGAGCTGGACCCTAAAACAAGGGACTATGGACCTGGTTCTGACGTATGTTACAAAGCCCTATAAGGGCGGTCGGGAACAGTTGGGCCCATGTTCCTGGCTCGTTGCATTCCTGTGTTATCGCCGTTTTTGTATGAAGGGTCAAAAGGTCAACTTCCAGATTCCCATCTAGTCAATGTTACAGTCTTTTTGGCTCGCATTCCGGTGTTTGACGAGCTAGAGACTTGAAACTTGGTTTCAATCTAACTACTATCCCCCGTATGACTTATCCTTTTTTTTGACCCTGTGGCCCCAAAGGAAGGCCCCAAAAGGGAGGGAAAAGTCACTTTTTCAGATAGATGACAATCTGGAAGTCACTTAGATGTAAATTTGGAAGGACTTTTGTCCCCCATTACTTTTGAACGCTTTGACTTAGAGGGACCCTCATAGCGGCGTTGCGATCAGCTGACTGAGAGCTACGAGGAAATCCTGAGCCTATCCCTGTATCCCCTTGCGTTGCGGAGTTGGCCCCAGCAGGGTTCCACGTGTGGGGGGGGCACATATGTGTTAGAACCTTTTTAATGCTTTCCATTGGTGGCCTTCTTACAATGCTGAGTGCTTCAGTCAGTGATTTATAACCATTTGATGGGCCGAAAATTGCACCCTTCAATGCCCTCTAGCTCTTCACTGCAATGGAGTAGAGCTTGGTGGTCAAGATGGCTGACTCAGGCTCCGTGAGACCTTTCCGTAGATGTTTTGGTCAAAACCGTGTGACTTAAAATGAGTGAGATAGCATATTTTGCCTGTCCGGGACGAAGGCCGTAAAAGGCCCTAAATTTTCATGGGCTGATGAAATCTGGTCAGACCGGAGCTGGACCCTAAAACAAGGGACTATGGACCTGGTTCTGACGTATGTTACAAAGCCCTATAAGGGCGGTCGGGAACAGTTGGGCCCATGTTCCTGGCTCGTTGCATTCCTGTGTTATCGCCGTTTTTGTATGAAGGGTCAAAAGGTCAACTTCCAGATTCTCATCTAGTCAATGTTACAGTCTTTTTGGCTCGCATTCCGGTGTTTGACGAGCTAGAGACTTGAAACTTGGTTTCAATCTAACTACTATCCCCCGTATGACTTATCCTTTTTTTTGACCCTGTGGCCCCAAAGGAAGGCCCCAAAAGGGAGGGAAAAGTCACTTTTTCAGATAGATGACAATCTGGAAGTCACTTAGATGTAAATTTGGAAGGACTTTTGTCCCCCATTACTTTTGAACGCTTTGACTTAGAGGGACCCTCATAGCGGCGTTGCGATCAGCTGACTGAGAGCTACGAGGAAATCCTGAGCCTATCCCTGTATCCCCTTGCGTTGCGGAGTTGGCCCCAGCAGGGTTCCACGTGTGGGGGGGGCACATATGTGTTAGAACCTTTTTAATGCTTTCCATTGGTGGCCTTCTTACAATGCTGAGTGCTTCAGTCAGTGATTTATAACCATTTGATGGGCCGAAAATTGCACCCTTCAATGCCCTCTAGCTCTTCACTGCAATGGAGTAGAGCTTGGTGGTCAAGATGGCTGACTCAGGCTCCGTGAGACCTTTCCGTAGATGTTTTGGTCAAAACCGTGTGACTTAAAATGAGTGAGATAGCATATTTTGCCTGTCCGGGACGAAGGCCGTAAAAGGCCCTAAATTTTCATGGGCTGATGAAATCTGGTCAGACCGGAGCTGGACCCTAAAACAAGGGACTATGGACCTGGTTCTGACGTATGTTACAAAGCCCTATAAGGGCGGTCGGGAACAGTTGGGCCCATGTTCCTGGCTCGTTGCATTCCTGTGTTATCGCCGTTTTTGTATGAAGGGTCAAAAGGTCAACTTCCAGATTCTCATCTAGTCAATGTTACAGTCTTTTTGGCTCGCATTCCGGTGTTTGACGAGCTAGAGACTTGAAACTTGGTTTCAATCTAACTACTATCCCCCGTATGACTTATCCTTTTTTTTGACCCTGTGGCCCCAAAGGAAGGCCCCAAAAGGGAGGGAAAAGTCACTTTTTCAGATAGATGACAATCTGGAAGTCACTTAGATGTAAATTTGGAAGGACTTTTGTCCCCCATTACTTTTGAACGCTTTGACCTAGAAAGACCCGCACCAATGCAATCTGCTCTGCTTGTCGGGCCCTTTCTGAATATGCCTCGCTTGTTGGTCTACAATGTACCCTTCAAAAGTTGCTAATTCGCCCCTCCCCCACACTGTTCCCGGTCAATCTCATGAGCAGCTCTTTTTTCCTTTTTCGGCCTTTCAGCCAATTTCATGAAATTTTCAAAAGTAAGCTAGCCATCTCTGCATCACACATGTTGTTATGCTAAAGGATTTGTACCCATGACCAGATTTTGTTAGACCTTACCCTAACCCAACCCTAGCTATGATGTCATGATTCACTTCCACATTTCCATTCCGGATTCCAAATTCTGGTCTAACGCATTCAAATTTTTATAAACTTTGGAACAAATTTCTCTGCAATGATACAACTTAGCCAGCTCATTTTTAGACAGTTATATTCAGGACGTGGAGAGCTTCGAGAAGTTGTATGTTCAGACATGCTCGTGCAAAATTTGGTCCCAAAGATGGCAGTCCATAGGTCAACTTCCAGATTCTCATCTAGTCAATGATACAGTCTTTTTGGCTCGTATTCCGCTGTTTGACGAGCTAGAGACTTGAAACTTGGTTTGAATCTAACTGGTATCCCCCGTATGACTTATCCTTTTTTTTGACCCTGTTGCCCCAAAGGAAGGCCACAAAAGGGATGAAAAAGTAATTTTTTGGATAGATGAAAATCTGGAAGTCACTTAGATGGTAATGTGGAATGACTTTAGTCCCCCATTACTTTTGAACGCTTTGACTTAGAAAGACCCGCACCAATGCAATCTGTTCTGCTTGTCGGGCCCTTTCTGACTATGCCTTGCATGTCGCTCTACGACGCACCCTTCAAAAGTTGCTAATTCGCCCCTCCCCCACGCTGTTCCTGTCCATCTCATGAGCAGCTCATTTCTCCTTCTTCAGGCTTTCAGTCAATTTTCATGAAATTTTCAAAAGTAAGCTAGCCATCTCTGCATCACACATGTTGTTATGCTTAAGGATTTGTACCCATGACCAGAATTTGATGGACCTTACCCTAACCCAACCCTAGCTATGATGTCATCAATTGCTTCCACATTACCATTCCGGAATTCCAAATTCTGGTCTAACACATTCAAATTTTTCTAAACTTTAGAACAAATTTCTCTGCAACAATACAACTTAGCCTGCTCATTTTAAGACAGATGTATTCAGGACGTGGAGAGCTTCGAGACGTTGTATGTTCAGACATGCTCGAGCAAAATATGGACCCAACGATAGCAGTAGCTTAAGGCACTGAAATATGTTTGAGAACGTCGCTGAAATGTGTTTGAGAGCGTCTCGAGGCGTTTCTGAAAATGTCTCTCTTTTTGATGTGTGACAGAGGGAAGAAAGGATCAACCCCTCCACCCCCTATGATCCCACAACCTGAACTATGTGATAGAACTCTTAGAGGGCTTTCCAATGGTGTCTGTCGCTGGTACTGAAACAAAGTCAAGTTACTAAAACAGTGGGGGGGGGCTGTCCATGGTGCTGAAACAAAATCGAGATACTAAAGAGAGGGAGCTGTCCATGGTGCTTAACAGAGGGGGACATTAAACCTTCTCTTGAAACTAGGCAAACATTGCATCCTTTAACGCCCTCTAGCTCTTCACTGCAATGGAGTAGAGCTTGGTGGTCAACATGGCTGACTCCAGCTTCGTGAGACCTTTCCGTAGATGTATGGGTCTAGACCATACAACCTAAGATGTGTGGGATAGCATCTTTGACCTGTCCTGGACAAAGTCCCTTAAAGGCTTCAAGTTTTCATAGGGTGATGTTTTTTGGTCAGACCAGAGCTGGCCCCTAAAAATGGTGACCAGGACCTGGTTCTGACATGTTATAAAGCTCACTGAGGGCTGTTGGGATCAGTTGGGCCCATGTCTCTAGCCCCTTGCAATCCTTTTTCATCACCTTTTATATTTAAAGGACCAGAAGGTCAGCTTCCAGATTCTCATCTAGTCAATAATCAAGTCTTTTTGGCTCGTATTCCGCTGTGTGACGAGCTAGAGACTTGAAACTTGCTTTGAATCAAACTGGTGTCCCCTGTATGAGTTATCTTTTTTTTGACCCTGTTGCCCCAAAGGAAGGCCACAAAAGGGATGAAAAAGTAATTTTTGGATAGATGAAAATCTGGAAGTCACTTAGATGGTAATGTGGAATGACTTTAGTCCCCCATTACTTTTGAACGCTTTGACTTAGAAAGACCCGCACCAATGCAATCTGTTCTGCTTGTCGGGCCCTTTCTGACTATGCCTTGCATGTCGCTCTACGACGCACCCTTCAAAAGTTGCTAATTCGCCCCTCCCCCACGCTGTTCCTGTCCATCTCATGAGCAGCTCATTTCTCCTTCTTCAGGCTTTCAGTCAATTTTCATGAAATTTTCAAAAGTAACCTAGCCATCTCTGCATCACACATGTTGTTATGCTTAAGGATTTGTACCCATGACCAGAATTTGATGGACCTTACCCTAACCCAACCCTAGCTATGATGTCATCAATTGCTTCCACATTACCATTCCGGAATTCCAAATTCTGGTCTAACGCATTCAAATTTTTCTAAACTTTAGAACAAATTTCTCTGCAACAATACAACTTAGCCTGCTCATTTTAAGACAGATGTATTCAGGACGTGGAGAGCTTCGAGACGTTGTATGTTCAGACATGCTCGAGCAAAATATGGACCCAACGATAGCAGTAGCTTAAAGGCACTGAAATATGTTTGAGAACGTCGCTGAAATGTGTTTGAGAGCGTCTCGAGGCGTTTCTGAAAATGTCTCTCTTTTGATGTGTGACAGAGGGAAGAAAGGATCAACCCCTCCACCCCCTATGATCCCACAACCTGAACTATGTGATAGAACTCTTAGAGGGCTTTCCAATGGTGTCTGTCGTTGGTACTGAAACAAAGTCAAGTTACTAAAACAGTGGGGGGGGGCTGTCCATGGTGCTGAAACAAAATCGAGATACTAAAGAGAGGGAGCTGTCCATGGTGCTTAACAGAGGGGGACATTAAACCTTCTCTTGAAACTAGGCAAACATTGCATCCTTTAACGCCCTCTAGCTCTTCACTGCAATGGAGTAGAGCTTGGTGGTCAACATGGCTGACTCCAGCTTCGTGAGACCTTTCCGTAGATGTATGGGTCAAGACCATACAACCTAAGATGTGTGGGATAGCATCTTTGACCTGTCCTGGACAAAGTCCCTTAAAGGCTTCAAGTTTTCATAGGGTGATGTTTTTTGGTCAGACCAGAGCTGGCCCCTAAAAATGGTGACCAGGACCTGGTTCTGACATGTTATAAAGCTCACTGAGGGCTGTTGGGATCAGTTGGGCCCATGTCTCTAGCCCCTTGCAATCCTTTTTCATCACCTTTATATTTAAAGGACCAGAAGGTCAGCTTCCAGATTCTCATCTAGTCAATAATCAAGTCTTTTTGGCTCGTATTCCGCTGTGTGACGAGCTAGAGATTTGAAACTTGCTTTGAATCAAACTGGTGTCCCCTGTATGAGTTATCTTTTTTATTGACCCTGTGGCCCCAAAGGAAGGCCACAAAAGAAATGAAAAAGTAATTTTTGGATAGATGAAAATCTGGAAGTCACTTAGATGGTAATATGGAATGACTTTAGTCCCCCATTACCTTTGAACGCTTTGACTTAGAAAGACCCGCACCAATGCAATCTGTTCTGCTCGTCGGGCCCTTTCTGACTATGCCTTGCATGTCGCTCTACGACGCACCCTTCAAAAGTTGCTAATTCGCCCCTCCCCCACGCTGTTCCTCTCCATCTCATGAGCAGCTCATTTTTCCTTTTTCAGCTTTTCAGTCAATTTCATGAAATTTTCAAAAGTAAGCTAGCCATCTCTGCATCACACATGTTGTTATGCTAAAGGATTTGTACCCATGACCAGAATTTGATGGACCTTACCCTAACCCAACCCTAGCTATGATGTCATCAATTGCTTCCACATTACCATTCCGGATTCCAAATTCTGGTCTAACACATTCAAATTTTTCTAAACTTTAGAACAAATTTCTCTGCAACAATACAACTTAGCCTGCTCATTTTCAGACAGATGTATTCAGGACATGGAGAGCTTCGAGACGTTGTATGTTCAGACATGCTCGAGCAAAGTTTGGACCCAACGATAGCAGTAGCTTAAAGGCGCTGAAATATGTTTGAGAGCTTCTCGAGGCGTTTCTGAAAACATCTCTCTTTTTATGTGTGACCGAGGAGAAAAAAGATCAGCCCCTTCACCCCCTATGATCCCCCAACTTGAAGTACGTGATAGAACTCTTAGAGGGCTTCCCAACGGTATCTGTGACACATCCCAGACTACTTCCTCTCAATAGATACAACACTTAAAGAGATTAAAATTATCATTATTCGGTCCCTCCTAGTGCTGGACAGGAAGTGGTTTAAGCTTCGGCTCAAGGACGCCTAGGCTCAGCGTGTCCGGGCCTTTTGAACTATGCCTCGCTTGTCCCTCTACAATTCAACATTCAAAAATTGCATATTCGCTTCGTCCCAGTATTAGCCCTCGTCTCGGGCCCATTTGGGGAACAACAATGTAACAGAGACTTAGGAACCATTTGGCTGAATGTCGGGGTCGCTCTGGTATATCCTGTCAATTTTGACACTTATGACACAAAAGGAAGTTAATAAACACTTATTAAAATATATGTTGAATATTTTAGAGTTTAAGATGATAATATTTGAAAAATATGGATTTAGAGTAATTTCTATTAAAATTGGCAATCTGTGGGTCAAACTGCCACTCGTGGTCATTTTCTGTAATTTTAGATGAAAATCTGGAATTTGGGAAATTTTGGGCATTTTTAGCCAATTTTAATACTTTGCTGCCATCTAGTGGTCATTTTTGACTTCCAGATTGTGAATTATTTATTATGGAATATGGAATCTGGAAGTTCCATTTTCCTGTCTAATAGATGCGAAAGTGGGTTGGAATTATGGAATATAGCGTTTTCAATTCATTGTCAATGGGAAAACCCTAACCCTAACCCTAACCCTAACCCTAACCCTAACCCTAACCCTAACCCTAACCCTAACCCTAACCCTAACCCTAACCCTAACCCTAACCCTAACCCTAACCCTAACCCTAACCCTAACCCTAATTAGGGTCAACCCTAACTACGACCCAAAATTTTAAAAAGGTCGTAGAGCGACGGGACCTAGACAGAAATGTCTCTCTCGGGCCCCGGGGCCCAAAATGGCCGCCGTTCACTTTCTGGATTTTTACTCAATTGTCTTTAAAAAATCCCTGAATGACATAGAGCTTTCATTCTTGCACATCTGAATTCATAAAAATATTGCGCACGTTTTGATACTAATTTTATCAAGATTGCTCACTATGCAATATATGACCAACCACAAGGGGGCGCCAGACTAAATAGATGGGAAATTGGAAGAAATTCCAGATTTTCATCTATTTCATTCATTTTTACTTAAGTGCCTCTAATGTGCCCAAATTTTATCAAATTTCAATGATTTCAACATCAAACTATTTTAGCACTGTCACACCTCCCACTGTCAAACTCCTGAAGTTCGCTGATGGCACAACAGTCAGAAAACTTTGACCTTAACACTATCCATTCCCTGCCACACACATACATCATAATCAAAAGCCCTGTGTCTGGAGGGGACTTCTTCAGGTCAAAAGCCCTGTGTCTGGTGTGGACTTCTACAGGTCAGAAGCCCTGTGTCTGGTGTGGACTTCTTCAGGTGTCTGGGATCTACTGTTTTTCTGGACCTAAAGTGGGAGCCCAACACTGACACATCATCATGAAGGCTTAGCAGAGGACATACTTCCTGGGCCACCTCAAGAAGCTTAACCTGCCCAAGGAGTTGCTGATCAACTTCTACAGTCTGTCCACTGCACGTCCATCACTGTCGGGTTTGGCTATTCCACCAAAAGGGACGGTGGCAGACTGCAACGGAGAGTTAGTGACAATGTTAAAATACTCTGATGAAAGGCTGGCTTCTGACCCACAGTCAGTATGAGACAATCCCTTGGCTGGCTCTATAACACCTTGCGTTGTGCAGTTTGCCCCAGAAGGGTTCCACCTGCTGAGGGGAGACATGTCTATATGGAGAGATGTCCTGGGTTACATCAGTGGTTGGTTGACATGCATAATGAGCCCACATCTTTGTAATATGAGCCAATGCAATTATACTATATTTACGTCACGAGCACCAACATGTATAGGAACTTGCAAGCAGCAATGGTTTTGTGCCATAAGCCATGAAATCAGTCCAGTTCCTCACAAGGTTTTTGAAGTATGATCCTTTGAAATGATTCCAGATTTTCATCTATTACGAATAGGAATAGATGCGAATTTGGAAGCAATCTAAATCTTCATAACTCCTCAGTACATGTGCCTAGAGTCTTCCAGTGACCTTTGTTGTATGCATCAACCTCTAGGCGTCCATGTCTCATTAAATTCAGCTTGATTCCTCACACAGCCTTTGAAATAAGAGCATTTGAAATAATTCCAGATTTACATCTATGAGTAAAACAAATAGATGAGAATCTGGAAGCAATCAAAATCTTAATAACTCCTTAGTACATATACCCAGAGTTTTCCATTGACCCTTGTTGTATGCATAAATCTCTAGGCTTCCATTTCAAGTAGAATCAGCCCAATTCCTCATACAGCCTTTGAAATAAGAGCCTTTAAAATAATTCCAGAATTCCATCTATGACGAATAGGAATAGATGCGAATTTGGAAGCAATCTAAATCTTCATAACTCCTCAGTATATGTGCCTAGAGTCTTCCAGTGACCTTTGTTGTATGCATCAAGCTCTAGGCTTCCATTTCCCATTAGATTAAGCTTGATTCCTCACACAGCCTTTGAAATAAGAGCCTTTGAAATCATTCCAGAATTCTATGAGTAAAACAAATAGATGAGAATCTGGAAGCAATAAAATCTTAATAACTCCTTAGTACATTACCCAGAGTTTTCCATTGACCCTTGTTGTATGCATAAATCTCTAGGCTTCCATTTCTAAGTAGAATCAGCCAATTCCTCATACAGCCTTTGAAATAAGAGCCTTTAAAATAATTCAGAATTCCATCTATGACGAATAGGAATAGATGCGAATTTGGAAGCAATCTAAATCTTCATAACTCCTCAGTATATGTGCCTAGAGTCTTCCAGTGACCTTTGTTGTATGCATCAAGCTCTAGGCTTCCATTTCCCATTAGATTAAGCTTGATTCCTCACACAGCCTTTGAAATAAGAGCCTTTGAAATATTCCAGAATTACATCTATGAGTAAAACAAATAGATGAGAATTGGAAGCAATAAAAATCTAAATAACTCCTTAGTACATGTACCCAGAGTCATCCATTGACCCTTGTTGTATGCATAAATCTCTAGGCTTCCATTTCTAAGTAGAATCAGCCCAATTCCTCATACAGCTTTGAAATAAGAGCCTTTAAATAATTCCAGAATTCCATATATGACGAATAGGAATAGATGCGAATTTGGAAGCAATCTAAATCTTATAACTCCTCAGTACATGTGCCTAGAGTTCCAGTGACCTTTGTTGTATGCATCAGCTCTAGGCTTCCATTTCTATTAGATTCAGCTTGATTCCTCACACAGCCTTTGAAATAAGAGCCTTTGAATATTCCAGAATTCCATCTATGACGAATAGGAATAGATGCGAATTTGGAAGCAATCTAAATCTTTATGACTCCTCAGTACATGTACCTAGAATCTCCAGGACCTTTATGTATGCATCAATCTCTAGGCTTCCATTTCTAATTAGATTCAGCTTGATCCTCACACAGCCTTTGAATAGAGCCTTTGAAATAATTCCAGATTTACATCTATGAGAAAACAAATAGATGAGAATATGGAAGCAATAAAAATCTAAATAACTCCTTAGTACATGTACCCAGAGTCATCCATTGACCCTTGTTGTATGCATAAATCTCTAGGCTTCCATTTCTAAGTAGAATCAGCCCAATTCCTCATACAGCCTTTGAAATAAGAGCCTTTAAAATAATCCAGAATTCCATCTATGACGAATAGGAATAGATGCGATTTGGAAGCAATCTAAATCTTCATAACCTCCTCAGTACAGTGCCTAGAGTCTTCCAGTGACCTTTGTTGTATGCATCAAGCTCTAGGCTTCCATTTCTCATTAGATTCAGCTTGATTCCTCACACAGCCTTTGAAATAAGAGCCTTTGAAATTATTCCAGAATTCCATCTATGACGAATAGGAATAGATGCGAATTTGGAAAGCAATCTAAATCTTCATACTCCTCAGTACTGTGCTAGAGTCTCCACTGACCTTTGTTGTATGCATCAAGCTATAGGCTTCCATTTCCCATTAGATAGCTTGATTCCTCACAAGCCTTTGAAATAAGAGCCTTTGAAATAATTCCCGATTTACATCTATGAGTAAAACAAATAGATGAATATGGAAGCAATAAAAATCTAAATAAACCGTAGTGTAATGTACCCAGAGTTACATTGACCTTGTTGTATGCATAAATCTCTAGGCTTCCATTTCTAAGTAGAATCAGCCCAATTCCTCATACAGACTTTGAAATAAGAGCCTTTAAAATAATTCCAGAATTCCATCTATGACGAATAGGAATAGATGCGAATTGGAAGCAATCTAAATCTTCAACTCCTCAGTATATGTGCCTAGAGTCTTCCAGTGACCTTTGTTGTATGCATTCAAGCTCTAGGCTTCCATT
>NW_022604822.1:0-15833 GCF_008692095.1 Etheostoma spectabile
GCCCCAAAAGAGGGAAAAGTCACTTTTTCAGATAGATGACAATCTGGAAGTCACTTGATGTAAATTTGGAAGGACTTTTGTTCCCCATACTTTTGAACGCTTGACTAGGGGACCATCATAGCGCGCGTTGCGATCAGCTGACGGAGAGCTACGAGGAAATCCTGAGCCATCCCTGTATCCCCTTGCGTTGCGGAGTTGGCCCAGCAGGGGCCACGTGTGGGGGGGGAACATATGTGTTAGAACCTTTTTATGCTTTAATGGTGGCATTAGACAATGCTGAGTGCTTCAGTCAGTGATTTAAAACCATTTGATGGGCCGAAAATTGCACCCTTCAATGCCCTCTAGCTCTTCACTGCAATGGAGTATAGAGCTTGGTGGTCAAGATGGCTGACTCAGGCTCCGTGAGACCTTTCCGTAGATGTTTTGGTCAAAACCGTGTGACTTAAAAGAGTGAGATAGCATATTTTGCCTGTCCGGGACGAAGGCCGTAAAAGGCCCTAAATTTCATGGGCTGATGAAATCTGGTCAGACCGGAGCTGACCCTAAAACAAGGGACTATGGACCTGGTTCTGACGTAGTTACAAAGCCCTATAAGGGCGGTCGGGAACAGTTGGGCCATGTTCCTGGCTCGTTGCATTCCTGTGTTATCGCCGTTTTGGTATGAAGGGTCAAAAGGTCAACTTCCAGATTCCCATCTAGTCAATGTTACAGTCTTTTTGGCTCGCATTCGGTGTTTGACGAGCTAGAGACTTGAAATTGGTTTCAATCTAACTACTATCCCCCGTATGACTTATCCTTTTTTTGACCCTGTGGCCCCAAAGGAAGGCCCCAAAAGGGAGGAAAAGTCACTTTTTCAGATAGATGACAATCTGGAAGTCACTTAGATGTAAATTTGGAAGGACTTTTGTCCCCATTACTTTGAACGCTTTGACTTAGAGGGACCTCATAGCGGCGTGCGATCAGCTGACTGAGAGCTACGAGGAAATCCTGAGCCTATCCCTGTATCCCCTTGCGTTGCGGAGTTGGCCCCAGCAGGGTTCCACGTGTGGGGGGGGCACATATGTGTTAGAACCTTTTTAATGCTTTCCATTGGTGGCCTTCTTACAATGCTGAGTGCTTCAGTCAGTGATTTATAAACCATTGATGGGCGAAATTGCACCCTTCAATGCCCTCTAGCTCTTCACTGCAATGGAGTAGAGCTTGGTGGTCAAGATGGCTGACTCAGGCTCCGTGAGACCTTTCCGTAGATGTTTTGGTCAAAACCGTGTGACTTAAAATGAGTGAGATAGCATATTTTGCCTGTCCGGGACGAAGGCCGTAAAAGGCCCTAAATTTTCATGGGCTGATGAAATGGTCAGACCGGAGCTGGACCTAAAACAAGGGACTATGGACCTGGTTCTGACGTATGTTACAAAGCCCTATAAGGGCGGTCGGGAACAGTTGGGCCATGTTCCTGGCTCGTTGCTTCCTGTGTTATCGCCGTTTTTGTATGACGGGTCAAAAGGTCAACTTCCAGATTCTCATCTAGTCAATGTTACAGTCTTTTTGGCTCGCATTCCGGTGTTTGACGAGCTAGAGACTTGAAACTTGGTTTCAATCTAACTACTATCCCCCGTATGACTTATCCTTTTTTTTGACCCTGTGGCCCCAAAGGAAGGCCCAAAAGGGAGGGAAAGTCACTTTTTCAGATAGATGACAATCTGGAAGTCACTTAGATGTAAATTTGGAAGGACTTTTGTCCCCCATTACTTTTGAACGCTTTGACTTAGAGGGACCCTCATAGCGGCGTTGCGATCAGCTGACGGAGAGCTACGAGGAAATCCTGAGCCTATCCCTGTATCCCCTTGCGTTGCGGAGTTGGCCCCAGCAGGGTTCCACGTGTGGGGGGGCACATATGTGTTGAACCTTTTAATGCTTTCCGTTGGTGGCCTTCTACAATGCTGAGTGCTTCAGTCAGTGATTTATAACCATTTGATGGGCCGAAAATTGCACCCTTCAATGCCCTCTAGCTCTTCACTGCAATGGAGTAGAGCTTGGTGGTCAAGATGGCTGACTCAGGCTCCGTGAGACCTTTCCGTAGATGTTTTGGTCAAAACCGTGTGACTTAAAATGAGAGATAGCATATTTTGCCTGTCCGGGACGAAGGCCGTAAAAGGCCCTAAATTTTCATGGGCTGATGAAATCTGGTCAGACCGGAGCTGGACCCTAAAACAAGGGACTATGGACTGGTTCTGACGTATGTTACAAAGCCCTATAAGGGCGGTCGGGAACAGTTGGGCCCATGTTCCTGGCTCGTTGCATTCCTGTGTTATCGCCGTTTTTGTATGAAGGGTCAAAAGGTCAACTTCCAGATTCCCATCTAGTCAATGTTACAGTCTTTTGGCTCGCATTCCGGTGTTTGACGAGCTAGAGACTTGAAACTTGGTTTCAATCTAACTACTATCCCCCGTATGACTTATCCTTTTTTTGACCCTGTGGCCCCAAAGGAAGGCCCAAAAGGGAGGGAAAAGTCACTTTTTCAGATAGATGACAATCTGGAAGTCACTTAGATGGTAATTTGGAAGGACTTTTGTCCCCCATTACTTTGAACGCTTTGACCTAGAAAGACCCGCACCAATGCAATCTGCTCTGCTTGTCGGGCCCCTTTCTGAATATGCCTCGCTTGTTGGTCTACAATGTACCCTTCAAAAGTTGCTAATTCGCCCCTCCCCCACACTGTTCCCGGTCAATCTCATGAGCAGCTCTTTTTCCTTTTTCGGCCTTTCAGCCAATTTTCATGAAATTTTCAAAAGTAAGCTAGCCATCTCTGCATCACACATGTTGTTATGCTAAAGGATTTGTACCCATGACCAGATTTTGTTAGACCTTACCCTAACCCAACCCTAGCTATGATGTCATGATTCACTTCCACATTTCCATTCCGGATTCCAAATTCTGGTCTAACGCATTCAAATTTTTATAAACTTGGAACAAATTTCTCTGCAATGATACAACTTAGCCAGCTCATTTTTAGACAGTTATATTCAGGACGTGGAGAGCTTCGAGAAGTTGTATGTTCAGACATGCTCGTGCAAAATTTGGTCCCAAAGATGGCAGTCCATAGGTCAACTTCCAGATTCTCATCTAGTCAATGATACAGTCTTTTTGGCTCGTATTCCGCTGTTTGACGAGCTAGAGACTTGAAACTTGGTTGAATCTAACTGGTATCCCCCGTATGACTTATCCTTTTTTTTGACCCTGTTGCCCCAAAGGAAGGCCACAAAAGGGATGAAAAAGTAATTTTTTGGATAGATGACAATCTGGAAGTCACTTAGATGGTAATGTGGAATGACTTTAGTCCCCCATTACTTTTGAACGCTTTGACTTAGAAAGACCCGCACCAATGCAATCTGTTCTGCTTGTCGGGCCCTTTCTGACTATGCCTTGCATGTCGCTCTACGACGCACCCTTCAAAAGTTGCTAATTCGCCCCCTCCCCCACGCTGTTCCTGTCCATCTCATGAGCAGCTCATTTCTCCTCTTCAGGCTTTCAGTCAATTTCATGAAATTTTCAAAAGTAAGCTAGCCATCTCTGCACACACATGTTGTTATGCTTAAGGATTTGTACCCATGACCAGAATTTGATGGACCTTACCCTAACCCAACCCTAGCTATGATGTCATCAATTGCTTCCACATTACCATTCGGAAATCCAAATTCTGGTCTAACACATTCAAATTTTTCTAAACTTTAGAACAAATTTCTCTGCAACAATACAACTTAGCCTGCTCATTTTAAGACAGATGTATTCAGGACGTGGAGAGCTTCGAGACGTTGTATGTTCAGACATGCTCGAGCAAAATATGGACCCAACGATAGCAGTAGCTTAAGGCACTGAATATGTTTGAGAACGTCGCTGAAATGTGTTTGAGAGCGTCTCGAGGCGTTTCTGAAAATGTCTCTCTTTTTGATGTGTGACAGAGGAAGAAGAAAGGATCAACCCCTCCACCCCCTATGATCCCACAACCTGAACTATGTGATAGAACTCTTAGAGGGCTTTCCAATGGTGTCTGTCGCTGGTACTGAAACAAAGTCAAGTTACTAAAACAGGGGGGGGGGCTGTCCATGGTGCTGAAACAAAATCGAGATACTAAAGAGAGGGAGCTGTCCATGGTGCTTAACAGAGGGGGACATTAAACCTTCTCTTGAAACTAGGCAAACATTGCATCCTTTAACGCCCTCTAGCTCTTCACTGCAATGGAGTAGAGCTTGGTGGTCAACATGGCTGACTCCAGCTTCGTGAGACCTTTCCGTAGATAGGGTCTAGACCATACAACCTAAGATGTGTGGGATAGCATCTTTGACCTGTCCTGGACAAAGTCCCTTAAAGGCTTCAAGTTTTCATAGGGTGATGTTTTTTGGTCAGACCAGAGCTGGCCCCTAAAAATGGTGACCAGGACTGGTTCTGACATGTATAAAGCTCACTGAGGGCTGTTGGGATCAGTTGGCCCATGTCTCTAGCCCCTTGCAATCCTTTTTCATCACCTTTTATATTTAAAGGACCAGAAGGTCAGCTTCCAGATTCTCATCTAGTCAATAATCAAGTCTTTTTGGCTCGTATTCCGCTGTGTGACGAGCTAGAGACTTGAAACTTGCTTTGAATCAAACTGGTGTCCCCTGTATGAGTTCTTTTTTTTTTGACCCTGTTGCCCCAAAGGAAGGCCACAAAAGGGATGAAAAAGTAATTTTTTGGATAGATGAAAATCTGGAAGTCACTTAGATGGTAATGTGGAATGACTTTAGTCCCCCATTACTTTTGAACGCTTTGACTTAGAAAGACCCGCACCAATGCAATCTGTTCTGCTTGTCGGCCCTTTCTGACTATGCCTTGCATGTCGCTCTACGACGCACCCTTCAAAAGTTGCTAATTCGCCCCTCCCCCCGCTGTTCCTGTCCATCTCATGAGCAGCTCATTTCTCCTTCTTCAGGCTTTCAGTCAATTTTCATGAAATTTTCAAAAGTAACCTAGCCATCTCTGCATCACACATGTTGTTATGCTTAAGGATTTGTACCCATGACCAGAATTTGATGGACCTTACCCTAACCCAACCCTAGCTATGATGTCATCAATTGCTTCCACATTACCATTCCGGAATTCCAAATTCTGGTCTAACGCATTCAAATTTTCTAAACTTTAGAACAAATTTCTCTGCAACAATACAACTTAGCCTGCTCATTTTAAGACAGATGTGTTCAGGACGTGGAGAGCTTCGAGACGTTGTATGTTCAGACATGCTCGAGCAAAATATGGACCCAACGATAGCAGTAGCTTAAAGGCACTGAAATATGTTTTGAGAACGTCGCTGAAATGTGTTTGAGAGCGTCTCGAGGCGTTTCTGAAAATGTCTCTCTTTTTGATGTGTGACAGAGGGAAGAAAGGATCAACCCCTCCACCCCCTATGATCCCACAACCTGAACTATGTGATAGAACTCTTAGAGGGCTTTCCATGGTGTCTGTCGTTGGTACTGAAACAAAGTCAAGTTACTAAAACAGTGGGGGGGGGGTCCATGGTGCTGAAACAAAATCGAGATACTAAAGAGAGGGAGCTGTCCATGGTGCTTAACAGAGGGGGACATTAAACCTTCTCTTGAAACTAGGCAAACATTGCATCCTTAACGCCCTCTAGCTCTTCACTGCAATGGAGTAGAGCTTGGTGGTCAACATGGCTGACTCCAGCTTCGTGAGACCTTTCCGTAGATGTATGGTCAAGACCATACAACCTAAGATGTGTGGGATAGCATCTTTGACCTGTCTGGACAAAGTCCCTTAAAGGCTTCAAGTTTTCATAGGTGATGTTTTTTGGTCAGACCAGAGCTGGCCCCTAAAAATGGTGACCAGGACCTGGTTCTGACATGTTATAAAGCTCACTGAGGGCTGTTGGGATCAGTTGGGCCATGTCTCTAGCCCCTTGCAATCCTTTTCATCACCTTTTATATTTAAAGGACCAGAAGGTCAGCTTCCAAATTCTCATCTAGTCAATAATCAAGTCTTTTTGGCTCGTATTCCGCTGTGTGACGAGCTAGAGATTTGAAACTTGCTTTGAATCAAACTGGTGTCCCCTGTATGAGTTATCTTTTTTATTGACCCTGTGGCCCCAAAGGAAGGCCACAAAAGAAATGAAAAAGTAATTTTTTGGATAGATGAAAATCTGGAAGTCACTTAGATGGTAATATGGAATGACTTTAGTCCCCCATTACCTTTGAACGCTTTGACTTAGAAAGACCCGCACCAATGCAATCTGTTCTGCTCGTCGGGCCCTTTCTGACTATGCCTTGCATGTCGCTCTACGACGCACCCTTCAAAAGTTGCTAATTCGCCCCTCCCCCACGCTGTTCCTCTCCATCTCATGAGCAGCTATTTTTCCTTTTTCAGCTTTTCAGTCAATTTTCATGAAATTTTCAAAAGTAAGCTAGCCATCTCTGCATCACACATGTTGTTATGCTAAAGGATTTGTACCCATGACCAGAATTTGATGGACCTTACCTAACCCAACCCTAGCTATGATGTCATCAATTGCTTCCACATTACCATTCCGGATTCCAAATTCTGGTCTAACACATTCAAATTTTTCTAAACTTTAGAACAAATTTCTCTGCAACAATACAACTTAGCCTGCTCATTTTCAGACAGATGTATTCAGGACATGGAGAGCTTCGAGACGTTGTATGTTCAGACATGCTCGAGCAAAGTTTGGACCCAACGATAGCAGTAGCTTAAAGGCGCTGAAATATGTTTGAGAGCTTCTCGAGGCGTTTCTGAAAACATCTCTCTTTTTTATGTGTGACCGAGGAGAAAAAAGATCAGCCCCTTCACCCCCTATGATCCCCCAACTTGAAGTACGTGATAGAACTCTAGAGGGCTTCCCAACGGTATCTGTGACACATCCCAGACTACTTCCTCTCAATAGATACAACACTTAAAGAGATTAAAATTATCATTATTCGTCCCTCCTAGTGCTGGACAGGGAAGGTTTTTAAGCTTCGGCTCAAGGACGCCTAGGCTCAGCGTGTCGGGCCTTTGAACTATGCCTCGCTTGTCCCTCTACAATTCAACATTCAAAAATTGCATATTGCTGTCCCAGTATTAGCCCTCGTCTCGGGCCCATTTGGGGAACAACAATGTAACAGAGACTTAGGAACCATTTTGGCTGAATGTCGGGTCGCTCTGGTATATCCTGTCAATTTTGACACTTACGACACAAAAGGAAGTTAATAAACACTTATTAAAATATATGTTGAATATTTTAGAGTTTAAGATGATAATATTTGAAAAATATGGATTTAGAGTAATTTCTATTAAAATTGGCAATCTGTGGGTCAAACTGCCACTCGTGGTCATTTTCTGTAATTTTAGATGAAAATCTGGAATTTGGGAAATTTTGGGCATTTTAGCCAATTTTAATACTTTGCTGCCATCTAGTGGTCATTTTTGACTTCCAGATTGTGAATTATTATTATGGAATATGGAATCTGGAAGTTCCATTTCCTGTCTAATAGATGCGAAAGTGGGTTGGAATTATGGAATATAGCGTTTTCAATTCATTGTCAATGGGAAAACCCCTAACCCTAACCCTAACCCTAACCCTAACCCTAACCCTAACCCTAACCCTAACCCAACCCTAACCCTAACCCTAACCCTAACCCTAACCCTAACCCTAACCCTAACCTACCCTAACCCAACCCTAACCCTAACCCTAACCCTAACCCTAACCCTAACAACCCCTAACCCTAACCTACCCTAACCCTAACCCTAACCCTAACCCTAACCTAACCCTAACCCTAACCCTAATTAGGGTCAACCCTAACTACGACCCAAAATTTTAAAAAGGTCGTAGAGCGACGGGACCTAGACAGAAATGTCTCTCTCGGGCCCCGGGGCCCCAAAATGGCCGCCGTTCACTTTCTGGAATTTTACTCAATTGTCTTTTAAAAAATCCCTGAATGACATAGAGCTTTCATTCTTGCACATCTGAATTCATAAAAATATTGCGCACGTTTTGATACTAATTTTATCAAGATTGCTCACTATGCAATATATGACCAACCACAAGGGGGCGCCAGACTAAATAGATGGGAAATTGGAAGAAATTCCAGATTTTCATCTATTTCATTCATTTTTACTTAAGTGCCTCTAATGTGCCCAAATTTTATCAAATTTCAATGATTTCAACATCAAACTATTTTAGCACTGTCACACCTCCCACTGTCAAACTCCTGAAGTTCGCTGATGGCACAACAGTCAGAAAACTTTGACCTTAACACTATCCATTCCCTGCCACACACATACATCATAATCAAAAGCCCTGTGTCTGGAGGGGACTTCTTCAGGTCAAAAGCCCTGTGTCTGGTGTGGACTTCTACAGGTCAGAAGCCCTGTGTCTGGTGTGGACTTCTTCAGGTGTCTGGGATCTACTGTTTTTCTGGACCTAAAGTGGGAGCCCAACACTGCACATCATCATGAAGGCTTAGCAGAGGACATACTTCCTGGGCCACCTCAAGAAGCTTACCTGCCCAAGGAGTTGCTGATCAACTTCTACAGTCTGTCCACTGCACGTCCATCACTGTCGGGTTTGGCTATTCACCAAAAGGGACGGTGGCAGACTGCAACGAGAGTTAGTGACAATGTTAAATACTCTGATGAAAGGCTGGCTTCTGACCCACAGTCAGTATGAGACAATCCCTTGGCTGGCTCTATAACACCTTGCGTTGTGCAGTTTGCCCCAGAAGGGTTCCACCTGCTGAGGGGAGACATGTTATGGAGAGAGTGTCCTGGTTACATCAGTGGTTGGTTGACATGCATAATGAGCCCACATCTTTGTAATATGAGCCAATGCAATTATACTATATTTACGTCACGAGCACCAACATGTATAGGAACTTGCAAGCAGCAATGGTTTTGTGCCATAAGCCATGAAATCAGTCCAGTTCCTCACAAGGTTTTTGAAGTATGATCCTTTGAAATGATTCCAGATTTTCATCTATTACGAATAGGAATAGATGCGAATTTGGAAGCAATCTAAATCTTCATAACTCCTCAGTACATGTGCCTAGAGTCTTCCAGTGACCTTTGTTGTATGCATCAACCTCTAGGCGTCCATGTCTCATTAAATTCAGCTTGATTCCTCACACAGCCTTTGAAATAAGAGCATTTGAAATAATTCCAGATTTACATCTATGAGTAAAACAAATAGATGAGAATCTGGAAGCAATCAAAATCTTAATAACTCCTTAGTACATATACCCAGAGTTTTCCATTGACCCTTGTTGTATGCATAAATCTCTAGGCTTCCATTTCTAAGTAGAATCAGCCCAATTCCTCATACAGCCTTTGAAATAAGAGCCTTTAAAATAATTCCAGAATTCCATCTATGACGAATAGGAATAGATGCGAATTTGGAAGCAATCTAAATCTTCATAACTCCTCAGTATATGTGCCTAGAGTCTTCCAGTGACCTTTGTTGTATGCATCAAGCTCTAGGCTTCCATTTCCCATTAGATTAAGCTTGATTCCTCACACAGCCTTTGAAATAAGAGCCTTTGAAATCATTCCAGAATTACATCTATGAGTAAAAACAAATAGATGAGAATCTGGAAGCAATCAAAATCTTAATAACTCCTTAGTACATATACCCAGAGTTTTCCATTGACCCTTGTTGTATGCATAAATCTCTAGGCTTCCATTTCTAAGTAGAATCAGCCCAATTCCTCATACAGCCTTTGAAATAAGAGCCTTTAATAATTCCAGAATTCCATCTACGATACGAATAGGAATAGATGCGAATTTGGAAGCAATCTAAATCTTCATAACTCCTCAGTATATGTGCCTAGAGTCTTCCAGTGACCTTTGTTGTATGCATCAAGCTCTAGGCTTCCATTTCCCATTAGATTAAGCTTGATTCCTCACACAGCCTTTGAAATAAGAGCCTTGAAATCATTCCAGAATTACATCTATGAGTAAAACAAATAGATGAGAATCTGGAAGCAATCAAAATCTAAATAACTCCTTAGTACATGTACCCAGAGTCATCCATTGACCCTTGTTGTATGCATAAATCTCTAGGCTCCATTTCTAAGTAGAATCAGCCCAATTCCTCATACAGCCTTTGAAATAAGAGCCTTTAAAATAATTCCAGAATTCCATCTATGACGAATAGGAATAGATGCGAATTGGAAGCAATCTAAATCTTCATAACTCCTCAGTACATGTGCCTAGAGTCTTCCAGTGACCTTTGTTGTATGCATCAAGCTCTAGGCTTCCATTTCTCATTAGATTCAGCTTGATTCCTCACACAGCCTTTGAAATAAGAGCCTTTGAAATTATTCCAGAATTCCATCTATGACGAATAGGAATAGATGCGAATTTGGAAGCAATCTAAATCTTATGACTCCTCAGTACATGTACCTAGAATCTTCCAGTGACTTTATTGTATGCATCAATCTCTAGGCTTCCATTTCTAATTAGATTCAGCTTGATTCCTCACACAGCCTTTGAAATAAGAGCCTTTGAAATAATTCCAGATTTACATCTATGAGTAAACAAATAGATGAGAATATGGAAGCAATAAAAATCTAAATAACTCCTTAGTACATGTACCCAGAGTCATCCATTGACCCTTGTTGTATGCATAAATCTCTAGGCTTCCATTTCTAAGTAGAATCAGCCCAATTCCTCATACAGCCTTTGAAATAAGAGCCTTTAAAATAATTCCAGAATTCCATCTATGACGAATAGGAATAGATGCGAATTTGGAAGCAATCTAAATCTTCATAACTCCTCAGTACATGTGCCTAGAGTCTTCCAGTGACCTTTGTTGTATGCATCAAGCTCTAGGCTTCCATTTCTCATTAGATTCAGCTTGATTCCTCACACAGCCTTTGAAATAAGAGCCTTTGAAATTATTCCAGAATTCCATCTATGACGAATAGGAATAGATGCGAATTTGGAAGCAATCTAAATCTTCATAACTCCTCAGTACATGTGCCTAGAGTCTTCCACTGACCTTTGTTGTATGCATCAAGCTATAGGCTTCCATTTCCCATTAGATTAAGCTTGATTCCTCACACAGCCTTTGAAATAAGAGCCTTTGAAATAATTCCAGATTTACATCTATGAGTAAAACAAATAGATGAGAATATGGAAGCAATAAAAATCTAAATAACTCCTTAGTACATGTACCCAGAGTCTTACATTGACCCTTGTTGTATGCATAAATCTCTAGGCTTCCATTTCTAAGTAGAATCAGCCCAATTCCTCATACAGACCTTTGAAATAAGAGCCTTTGAAATAATTCCAGAATTCCATCTATGACGAATAGGAATAGATGCGAATTTGGAAGCAATCTAAATCTTCATAACTCCTCAGTATATGGCCTAGAGTCTTCCAGTGACCTTTGTTGTATGCATCAAGCTCTAGGCTTCCATTTCCCATTAGATTAAGCTTGATTCCTCACACAGCCTTTGAAATAAGAGCCTTTGAAATAATTCCAGAATTCCATCTATGACGAATAGGAATAGATGCGAATTTGGAAGCAATCTAAACTTCATAACTCCTCAGTATATGTGCCTGGGAGTCTTCCAGTGACCTTGTTGTATGCATCAAGCTCTAGGCTTCCATTTCCATTAGATTAAGCTGATTTCACACAGCCTTTGAAATAAGAGCCTTTGAAATTATTCCAGAATTCCATCTATGACGAATAGGAATAGATGCGAATTTGGAAGCAATCTAAATCTTCATAACTCCTCAGTACATGTGCCTAGAGTCTTCCAGTGACTTTGTTGTATGCATCAAGCTCTAGGCGTCCATTTCCCATTAGAATAAGCTTGATTCCTCACACAGCCTTTGAAATAAGAGCCTTTGAAATAATTCCAGATTTACATCTATGAGTAAAACAAATAGATGAGAATATGGAAGCAATAAAATCTTAATAACTCCTTAGTACATGTACCAGAGTCTTCCATTGACCCTTGTTGTATGCATAAATCTCTAGGCTTCCATTTCTAAGTAGAATCAGCCCAATCCCCACATACCTTTGAATTAATCCCAGATTTAATATATTGATCCTAAAAAAAGAATAGATGCGAATTTGGAAGCAATCTAAATCTTCATAACTCCTCAGTATATGTGCCTAGAGTCTTCCACTGACCTTTGTTGTATGCATCAAGCTCTAGGCTTCCATTTCATTAGATTAGCTTGATTCCTCACACAGCCTTGAAATAGGAGCCTTTGAAATAATTCCAGATTTACATCTTGAGTAAAAATAGATGAGAATCTGGAAGCAATCAAAATCTTAATAACTCCTTAGTACATGTACCCAGAGTTCCATTGACCTTGTTGTATGCATAAATCTCTAGGCTTCCATTTCTAAGTAGAATCAGCCCAATTCCCCACACTGCCTTTGAAATAATCCCAGAATTAATCTATGAGGAAAACAAATAGATGCGAATTTGGAAGCAATCAAAATCTTCATAACTCCTCAGTACATGTGCCTAGAGTCTTCCAGTGACCTTTGTTGTATGCATCAAGCTCTAGGCTCCATTTCTCATTAGATTCAGCTTGATTCCTCACACAGCCTTTGAAATAAGAGCCTTTGAAATAATTCCAGATTACATCTATGAGTAAAACAAATAGATGAGAATCTGGAAGCAATCAAAATCTTAATAACTCCTTAGTACATGTACCCAGAGTCTTCCATTGACCCTTGTTGTATGCATAAATCTCTAGGCTTCCATTTCTAAGTAGAATCAGCCAATTCCCACACTGCTTTGAAATAATCCCAGATTTACATCTATGAGGAAAACAAATAGATGCGAATTTGGAAGCAATCAAAATCTTCATAACTCCTCAGTACATGTGCCTATAGTCTTCCAGTGACCTTTATTGTATGCATCAATCTCTAGGCTTCCATTCTCATTAGATTCAGCTTGATTCCTCACACAGCCTTTGAAATAAGAGCCTTTGAAATAATTCCAGATTTACATCTATGAGTAAAACAAATAGATGAGAATCTGGAAGCAATCAAAATCTTAATAACTCCTTAGTACATGTACCCAGAGTCTTCCATGACCCTTGTTGTATGCATAAATCTCTAGGCTTCCATTTCTAAGTAGAATCAGCCCAATTCCCCACACTGCCTTTGAAATAATCCCAGATTTACATCTATGAGGAAAACAAAATAGATGTGAATTTGGAAGCAATCAAATCTTCATAACTCCTCAGTACATGCCTATAGTCTTCCAGTGACCTTTATTGTATGCATCAATCTCTAGGCTTCCATTTCTCATTAGATTCAGCTTGATTCCTCACACAGCCTTGAAATAAGAGCCTTTGAAATAATTCCAGATTTACATCTATGAGTAAAAACAATAGATGAGAATCTGGAAGCAATCAAAATCTTAATAACTCTTAGTACATGTACCCAGAGTCTTCCATTGACCCTTGTTGTATGCATAAATCTCTAGGCTTCCATTTCTAAGTAGAATCGCCCAATTCCCACCACTGCCTTTGAAATAATCCCAGATTTACATCTATGAGGAAAACAAATAGATGTGAATTTGGAAGCAATCAAAATCTTCATAACTCCTCAGTACATGTGCCTATAGTCTTCCAGTGACCTTATTGTATGCATCAATCTCTAGGCTTCCATTTTCATTAGATTCAGCTTGATTCCTCACACAGCCTTTGAAATAAGAGCCTTTGAAATAATTCCAGATTTACATCTATGAGTAAAACAAATAGATGAGAATCTGGAAGCAATCAAAATCTTAATAACTCCTTAGTACATGACCCAGAGTCTTCCATTGACCCTTGTTGTATGCATAAATCTCTAGGCGTCCATTTTAAGTAGAATCAGCCCAATTCCCCACACTGCCTTTGAAATAATCCCAGATTACATCTATGAGGAAAACAAATAGATGCGAATTGGAAGCAATCAAAATCTTCATAACTCCTCAGTACATGTGCCTATAGTCTTCCAGTGACCTTTATTGTATGCATCAATCTCTAGGCTTCCATTTCTCATTAGATTCAGCTTGATTCCTCACACAGCCTTTGAAATAAGAGCCTTTGAAATATTCCAGATTACATCTATGAGTAAAACAAATAGATGAGAATATGGAAGCAATAAAAATCTAAATAACTCCTTAGTACATGTACCCAGAGTCATCCATTGACCCTTGTTGTATGCATAAATCTCTAGGCTTCATTTCTAAGTAGAATCAGCCCAATTCCCTCAGCCTTTGAAATAAGAGCCTTTAAAATAATTCCAGAATTCCATCTATGACGAATAGGAATAGATGCGAATTTGGAAGCAATCTAAATCTTCATAACTCCTCAGTACATGTGCCTAGAGTTTCCAGTGACCTCTTGTTGTATGCATCAAGCTCTAGGCTTCCATTTCTCATTAGATTCAGCTTGATTCCTCACACAGCCTTTGAATAAGAGCCTTTGAAATTATTCCAGAATTCCATCTATGACGAATAGGAATAGATGCGATTTGGAAGCAACTAAATCTTCATACTCCTCAGTACATGTGCCTAGAGTCTTCCAGTGACCTTTGTTGTATGCATCAACCTCTAGGGTCCATGTCTCATTAAATTCAGCTTGATTCCTCACACAGCCTTTGAAATAGAGCATTTGAAATAATTCCAGATTACATCTATGAGTAAAACAAATAGATGAGAATCGGAAGCAATCAAAATTTAATAACTCCTTAGTAATATACCCAGAGTTTTCCATTGACCTTGTGTATGCATAAATCTCTAGGCTTCCATTTCTAAGTAGAATCAGCCCATTCCTCATACAGCCTTTGAAATAAGAGCCTTTAAAATATTTCAGAATTCCATCTATGACGAATAGGAATAGATGCGAATTTGGAAGCAATCTAAATCTTCATAAATCCTCAGTATATGTGCCAGAGTCTTCCAGTTGACCTTGTTGTATGCATCAAGCTCTAGGCTTCCATTTCCCATGAGATTAAGCTTGATTCCTCACACAGCCTTTGAAATAAGAGCTTTGAAATTATCCAGAATTACATCTATGAGTTAAAACAAATAGATGAGAATCTGGAAGCAATAAAAATCTAAATAACTCCTTAGTACATGTACCCAGAGTCATCCATTGACCCTTGTTGTATGCATAAATCTCTAGGCTTCCATTCTAAGTAGAATCAGCCAATTCCTCATACAGCCTTTGAAATAAGAGCCTTTAAATAATTCCAGAATTCCATCTTGACGAATAGGAATAGATGCGAATTTGGAAGCAATCTAAATCTTCATAACTCCTCAGTACATGTGCCTAGAGTCTTCCAGTGACCTTTGTTGTATGCATCAATCTCTAGGCTTCCATTCTCCATTAGATTCAGCTTGATTTCCTCACACAGCCTTTGAAATAAGAGCCTTTGAAATTATTCCGAATTCCATCTATGACGAATAAGGTAATGCGGAATGGAAGCAATCTAAATCTTTATGATCCTCAGTAATGTACCTAGAATCTTCCAGGACCTTATTGTATGCATCATCTCTAGGCTTCATTTCTAATTAGATTCAGCTTGTCCTCACACAGCCTTTGAAATAAGAGCCTTTGAAATAATTCCAGAATTTCCATCTATGAGTAAAACAAATAGATGAGAATATGGAAGCAATAAACTCCTAAATAATCCTTAGTACATGTACCCAGAGTCATCCATGACCCTTGTTGTATGCATAAATCTCTAGGCTTCCATTTCTAAGTAGAATCAGCCCAATTCCTCATACAGCCTTTGAAATAAGACCTTTAAAATAATCCAGAATTACATCTAT
>NW_022604823.1:0-55035 GCF_008692095.1 Etheostoma spectabile
ACTTAGAATCTGTGGTCTACATGTGACTGATGCGGTTTTCCTATTTTATGACCCGCCCAGTCACTCACCACGCCCCCTTTCATAACATTTGAACCGTTTAACGTACATACGTCTTTATGTGAGGTGTCATTGAACTCAGCAGAGACTTCCTTTTTTATTGGTGATGTTTGACCCGCCCCCCATATGATGCGGGCCAACGCCCCCTTTCCCAGATAATGACTTGTATGACGTATAGGCTTGTGTGAGGTATCAATGAACTCAGCAGAGACTTCCTTTTTTATTGGTGATTTTTGAGACCCCCCCACTATGATGCGGCCACGCCCCCTTTCACAGATATGATTGTATGACGTATAGGCTTGTGTGAGGTATCAATGAACTCAGCAGAGACTTCTTTTTTTATTGGTGATGTTTGACCCCCCCCTTATGATGCGGCCACGCCCCCTTTCACAGATAATGACCCTGTATGACGTATAGGCTTGTGTGAGGTATCATGAACTCAGCAGGAGTTCCCTTTTCATTGGCGACGTTTTCAGGGTACGAGTGACGCGCAAATGCGCGGTCGCAAGGAGAGGCGTCCGCAGTCCCCGACTGGCGCGGGTTAGCGAGGGCCCTCCATCGCTGCTTGCAGCTTTAATTATTATTATATTCTTTTCCCGTCAAATGAATTGCCTTTTTGGAGGACTTATCATATTCAAAACTCACCAAATTTGGGCGGTCGCATCAAGTCTGGTGAAAATTTACGTATTTTAATGGTTTCGGAATAGCGCACAAAAATGGCTCGCTAGCGCCACCTACAATATTACGAAAATTCAGCCCCTGCACTACGTTAACGTAGACTCACGAAACTTGGTACACATATGTATCATGGCATGGCGGACATAAAACTCCATGGTAGCCCCCCCCTAAACCCAACAGGAAGTCCGCCATTTTGTTTTGAATGTGCGAAATTAGTGCGATTTTGCCATTTCCACATGTCGTACTTTAACGAACTCCTCCTAGAGCTTTCGTCCGATCAGCTTCAAACTTGGTGTGTGTCTCTTAACATGTTAACGATGAAAAGTATTAAAAAAACTTTTCGTCATAGGGCTGGCCGTGGCGGGGGCGGCCATTTTGTGCGATTCGCCACCGAAACAGGAAGTGGTGTAACTCGAGCGTACGTTTGTCCGATTAGCTCGAAACTTTTCCACGATTCATCAGAGTCCGCCCCTGACGACATCTACACGCCGCTATTGGCTCAAAGTCATAGCGCCCCCTAGTGGCAACAGGAAGTAGGCCTAAAAGACAAGGTGCTATACTTTAACGAACTCCTCCTAGAGATTTCATCCGATCAACTTCAAACTTGGTCTGTATCATCCTAAGATGTTACCGATGAAAGTTATTAAAAGAAAACTTTTCGTCATAACGGTGTGGGCGTGGCATGGCGCCATTTTGGGGTGTTTAGCGATGAAGATGAAATTGGCTGTAACTACAGTGTACGTTGTCGTATCTGCTTGAATTTCCCACAAACACCAAGAGTCCAGGCCTGAGGACACCTACAGGCCAAAATGGACTTTTGGAGATAGCGCCACCATCTGGCACAGAAATATGCCGTATGACAGGAGTGAGTGTAACTTGAGTGTACATTGTCCAATTGCTTGAAACTTTTCACATTCATCAGAGTCCCGCCCCTGACGACATCTACATGCCGAAATTCGCTCAAAGTCATAGCGCCCTAGTGGCAACAGGGTAGTTCTAAAGGACAAGGTGCTATACTTTAACGAACTCCTCCTAGAGATTTCATCAGATCGACTTCAAATTCAGTCTGAGTCATCTTAAGATGTTGAAGATGAAAAGTTTTAAAGAAAAACTTTTCGTTAACGGTGTGGGCGTGGCATGGCGGCCATTTTGAGTGTTTAGCGATCACTGTTAAATGGCTGTAACTACAGTGTACTTTGTCAAATCTGGTTGAAACTTTTCAGGATTCATCAGAGTCCGCCCCTGACGACATCTACACGCCGAAATTTGCTCAAAGTCATAGCGCCCCCTAGTGGCAACAGAAGTAGGCCTAAAAGACAAGGTGCTATACTTTAACGAACTCCTCCTAGAGATTTTATCCGATCAACTTCAAACTTGGTCTGTGTCATCTTAAGATGTTGAAGATGAAAAGTTATTAAAAGAAAACGTTTCGTCATACGGTGTGGGCGTGGCATGGCGGCCATTTTGAGTGTTTAGCATGAAGAATTAAGTGGCTGTAACTACAGTGTACGTTGTCGTATCTGCTTGAAATTTCCAACAAACACCAAGAGTCCAGGCCTGAGGACACCTACAGGCCAATATGGACTTTTGGAGATAGCGCCACCACCTGGCAACAGGAAATAAGCCTTATATGACAAACATCATCCGATTTACATGAAACTTAGAACGTGTGTCTACATGTGATAGTGAGGCGGCCCCTATATTATGACCACGCCCAGTCACTCCGGCCACGCCCCCTTTCATAACATTTGAACCGTTTAACATAGATACTTATGTGAGGTATCATTGACTCAGCAGAGACTTCCTTTTTATTGGTGATGTTTGACCCGCCCCCCTATGATGCGGCCACGCCCCCTTTCCCAGATAAGGAGCTGTATGACGTATAGGCTTGTGTGAGGTATCAATGAACTCAGCAGAGACTTCCTTTTTCATTGGTGATGTTTGACACCGCCCCTTTATGATGCGGCCACGCCCCCTTTCACAGATAGTGACCTGTATGACGTATAGGCTTGTGTGAGGTATCAATGAACTCAGCAGAGACTTCCTTTTTTATTGGTGATGTTTTGATGACCCGCCCCTTTATGATGCGGCCACGCCCCCTTTCACAAGATAATGACTTGTATGACGTATAGGCTTGTGTGAGGTATCAATGAACTCAGCAGGGAGTTCCTTTTCATTGGCGACGATTTTCAGGGTACGAGTGACGCGCAAATGCGCGGTCGCAAGGAGAGGCGTCCGCCAGTACCCCGACTGGCGCGGGTTAGCGAGGGCCCTCCATCGCTGCTTGCGCTTTAATTAGGGCCCGAGCGCCGACAGGCGGCGAAGGCCCTATTGGAACTGAGGAATTTATTATATTCTTTATTCATTCTTTATTTCCGTCAAATGAATTGCCTTTTTGGAGGACTTATCATATTCAAAAACTCACCAAATTTGGCGGTCGCATCAAGTCTGGTGAAAATTTACGTATTTTAATGGTTTCGGGAATGGGCGCACAAAAATGGCTCGCTAGCGCCACCTACAATATTACGGAAATTCAGCCCCTGCACTACGTTTATCGTAGACTCACGAAACTTGGTACACATATGTAGCATGGCAGGGCGGACATAAAACTCCAGGGTCCCCCCCCTAAACCCAACAGGAAGTCCGCCATTTTGTTTTGAACGTGCGAAATTAGTGCGATTTTGCCCATTTCCACATGTCGTACTTTAACGAACTCCTCCTAGAGCTTTCGTCCGATCATCTTCAAACTTGGTGTGTGTCATCTTAACATGTTAACGATGAAAAGTTATTAAAAGAAAAACTTTCGTCATAGGGCGTGGCCGTGGCGGCGGCCATTTTGTGCGATTCGCCACCGAAACAGGAAGTGGGTGTAACTTGAGCGTACGTTGTCCGATTAGCTCGAACTTTCCACGATTCATCAGAGTCCGCCCCTGACGACATCTACACGCCGCTATTGGCTCAAAGTCATAGCGCCCCCTAGTGGCAACAGGAAGTAGGCCTAAAAGACAAGGTGCTATACTTTAACGAACTCCTCCTAGAGATTTCATCCGATCATCTTCAAACTTGGTGTGTATCATCCTAAGATGTTATCGATGAAAAGTTTTAAAGAAAAACTTTTCGTCATACGGTGTGGGCGTGGCATGGCGGCCATTTTGGGTGTTTAGCGATGAAGATGAAATTGGCTGTAACTACAGTGTACGTTGTCGTATCTGCTTGAAATTTCCCACAATCACCAAGAGTCCAGGCCTGAGGACACCTACAGCCAATATGGACTTTTGGAGATAGCGCCCCCATCTGGCAACAGGAAATATGCCGTCTGACAGGAAGTGAGTGTAACTTGAGTGTACATGTCCAATTGGCTTGAAACTTTTCAGGATTCATCAGAGTCCGCCCCTGACTACATCTACATGCCGAAATTCGCTCAAAGTCATAGCGCCCCCTATTGGCAACAGGAAGTAGTCTAAAAGACAGGTGCTATACTTTAACGAACTCCTCCTAGAGATTTCATCTGATCAACTTCAAACTTGTCTGTGTCATCTTAAGATGTTGAAGATGAAAAGTTATTAAAGAAAAACGTATCGTCTACGGGTTGGGGCGTGGCATGGCGGCCATTTTGAGGTTTTAGCATGAAGAATTAAGTGGCTGTAACTACAGTGTACGTTGTCGTATCTGCTTGAAATTTCCCACAATCACCAGAGTCCATCCTGAGGACACCTACAGGCCAATATGGAGTTTTGGAGATAGCGCCACCATCTGGCAACAGAAATAAGCCTTATATGACAAACATCATCCGATTTACATGAAACTTAGAAACGTGTTGTCTACATGTGATAGTGAGGCGGCCCCTATATTATGACCCCGCCCAGTCATTCAGGCCACGCCCCCTTTCATAACATTTGAACCGTTTATAGGTACAGTCTTGTGTGAGGTGCCATAGAACTCAGCAGAGACTTTATTTTTCATTGGTTATGTTTGACCCCCCCCCTATGATGCGGCCACGCCCCCTTCCACAGATAGTGACCTGTATGACGTATAGGCTTGTGTGGTATCAATGAACTCAGCAGAGACTTCCTTTTTATTGGTGATTTTGACCCGCCCCTTTATGATGCGGCCACGCCCCCTTTACAGATATGACCTGTATGACGTATAGGCTTGTGTGAGGTATCAATGAACTCAGCAGAGACTTCCTTTTTTTATTGGTGAGGTTTGACCCGCCCCCTATGATGCGGCCACGCCCCCTTTCACAGATAATGACCTGTATGACGTATAGGCTTTGTAAGGTATCAATGAACTCAGCAGAGACTTCCTTTTTATTGGTGATGTTTTGACCCGCCCCTATGATGCGGCCACGCCCCTTTCCCAGATAATGACTTTATGACGTATAGGCTTGTGTGAGGTATCAGTGAACTCAGCAGGGAGTTCACTTTTCATTGGCGACGATTTCAGCGTGTGAGTGACGCGCAAATGCGCGGTCGCAAGGGGGGCGTCCGCCAGTAACCCCGACTGGCGCGGTTAGCGAGGGCCCTCCATCGCTGCTTGCAGCTTTAATTCTTTATTATTTATTCCGTCAAATGAATTGCCTTTTTGGAGGACTTATCATATTCAAAAACTCACCACCAATTTGGCGGTCGCATCAAGTCTGGTGAAAATTTACGTATTTTAATGGTTTCGGGAATGGGCCACAAAAATGGCTCGCTAGCGCCACCTACAATATTACGAAAATTCAGCCCCTGCACTACGTTTAACGTAGAGTCACGAAACTTGGTACACATATGTATCATGGCAGGGCGGACATAAAACTCCATGGTAGCCCCCCCCTAAACCCAACAGGAAGTCCGCCATTTTGTTTTGAACGTGCGAAATTACTGCGATTTTGCCCCTTTCCACATGTCGTACTTTAACGAACTCCTCCTAGGGCTTTCGTCCGATCATCTTCAAACTTGGTGTGTGTCATCTTAACATGTTAACGATGAAAAGTTATTAAAAGAAAACTTTTCGTCATAGGGCGGGCCGTGGCGGGGCGGCCATTTTGTGCAATTCGCCACCGAAACAGGAAGTGGGTGTAACTTGAGCGTACGTTGTCCGATTAGCTCGAAACTTTCCACGACTCATCAGAGTCCGCCCCTGACGACATCTACACGCCGCTATTGGCTCAAAGTCATAGCGCCCCCTAGTGGCAACAGGAAGTAGGCCTAAAAGACAAGGTGCTATACTTTAACGAACTCCTCCTAGAGATTTCATCCGATCATCTTCAAACTTGGTCTGTATCATCGTAAGATGTTGACGACGAAAAGTTATTAAAGAAAAACTTTTCGTCATACGGTGTGGGCGTGGCATGGCGGCCATTTGGTGTTTTAGCGATGAAGATGAAATTGGCTGTAACTACAGTGTACGTTGTCGTATCTGCTTGAAATTTCCCACAAACACCAAGAGTCCAGGCCTGAGGACACCTACAGGCCAAAATGGAGTTTTGGAGATAGCGCCACCATCTGGCAACAGGAAATATGCCTTATACAGGAAGTGAGTGTAACTTGAGTGGACATTGTCCGAATGCCTCAAAACTTTCCAGTTTCATCAGAGTCCGGCCCTGACGACATCTACATGCCGAACTTCGCTCAAAGTCATAGCTCCCCCTAGTGGCAACAGGAAGTAGTTCTTAAAGACAAGTTGCTATACTTTAACGAACTCCTCCTAGAGATTTCATCAGA
Source organism: Etheostoma spectabile (assembly GCF_008692095.1). Lineage (NCBI taxonomy): Eukaryota > Metazoa > Chordata > Actinopteri > Perciformes > Percidae > Etheostoma > Etheostoma spectabile. Next base: position 6,444 of record NW_022604823.1, read on the forward strand.
TCGACTTTAAATTCAGTCTGAGTCATCTTAAGATGTTGAAGATGAAAAGTTATTAAAAGAAAAACTTTTCGTTAAACGGTGTGGGCGTGGCATGGCGGCCATTTTGAGTGTTTAGCGATCACTGTTAAAATGGCTGTAACTACAGTGTACTTTGTCAAATCTGCAGAAAACTTTTCAGGATTCATCAGAGTCCGCCCCTGACGACATCTACACGCCGAAATTCGCTCAAAGTCATAGCGCCCCCTATTGGCAACAGGAAGTAGGCCTAAAAGACAAGGTGCTATACTTTAACGAACTCCTCCTAGAGATTTCATCCGATCATCTTCAAACTTGGTGGTATCATCCTAAGATGTTGACGATGAAAAGTTATAAAAGAAAAACTTTTCGTCAAACGGTGTGGGCGTGGCATGGCGGCCATTTTGGGTTTTAGCGATGAGATGAAATTGGCTGTAACTACAGTGTACGTTGTCCTATCTTCTTGAAATTTCCCACAAACACCAAGAGTCCAGGCCTGAGGACACCTACAGGCCAATATGGACTTTTGGAGATAGCGCCACCATCTGCAACAAGAATATGCCTTATATGACAAACTCATCCGATTTACATGAAACTTAGAATGTGTGGTCTACATGTGATACTGAGGCGGCCCCTATATTATGACCACGCCCAGTCACTCAGGCCACGCCCCCTTTCATAACATTTGAACCGTGTAACATAGATACTTATGTGAGGTGTCATTGAACTCAGCAGAGACTTCCTTTTTTATTGGTGATGTTTGACCCGCCCCCCTATGATGCGGCCACGCCCCCTTTCCCAGATAAGGAGCTGTATGACGTATAGGCTTGTGTGAGGTATCAATGAACTCAGCAGAGACTTCCTTTTTTATTGGTGATGTTTGACCCGCCCCCTATATGATGCGGCCACGCCCCCTTTCACAGATAAGGACTGTATGACGTATAGGCTTGTGTGAGGTATCAATGAACTCAGCAGAGACTTCCTTTTTTATGGGTGATGTTTGACCCGCCCCCCTATGATGCGGCCACGCCCCCTTTCACAGATAATGACCTGTATGACGTATAGGCTTGTGTAAGGTATCAATGAACTCAGCAGAGACTTCCTTTTTTATTGGTGATGTCTGACACGCCCCCTTATGATGCGGCCACGCCCCCTTTCACAGATAATGACCTGTATGACATATAGGCTTGTGTGAGGTATCAATGAACTCAGCAGGGAGTTCCCTTTTCATTGGCGACAATTTTCAGGGTACGAGTGACGCGCAAATGCGCGGTCGCAAGGGGAGGCGTCCGCCAGTAACCCCGACTGGCGCGGGTTAGCGAGGGCCCTCCATCGCTGCTTGCAGCTTTAATTATTCTTTCTTTCTTTTTCCGTCAAATGAATTGCCTTTTTGGAGGACTTATCATAGTCAAAAACTCACCAAATTTGGCGGTCGCATCAAGTCTGGTGAAAATTTACGTATTTTAATGGTTTCGGGAATAGGCGCACAAAAATGGCTCGCTAGCGCCACCTACAATATTACGAAAATTCAGCCCCTGCACTACGTTTAACGTAGAGTCACGAAACTTGGTACACATATGTATCATGGCAGGGCGGACATAAAACTCCATGGTAGCCCCCCCCTAAACCCAACAGGAAGTCCGCCATTTTGTTTTGAATGTGCGAAATTAGTGCGATTTTGCCCATTTCCACATGTCGTACTTTAACGAACTCCTTCTAGAGCTTTCGTCCGATCATCTTCAAACTTGGTGTGTGTCATCTTAACATGTTAACGATGAAAAGTTATTAAAAGAAAAACTTTTCGTCATAGGGCGTGGCCGTGGCAGGGCGGCCATTTTGTGCGATTCGCCACCGAAACAGGAAGTGGGTGTAACTCGAGCGTACGTTGTCCGATTAGCTCGAAACCTTTCACGATTCATCAGAGTCCGCCCCTGACGACATCTACACGCCGCTATTGGCTCAAAGTCATAGCGCCCCCTAGTGGCAACAGGAAGTAGGCCTAAAAGACAAGGTGCTATACTTTAACGAACTCCTCCTAGAGATTTCATCCGATCATCTTCAAACTTGGTCTGTATCATCGTAAGATGTTGACGACAAAAAGTTATTAAAAGAAAAACTTTTCGTCATACGGTGTGGGCGTGGCATGGCGGCCATTTTGGGTGTTTAGCTATGAAGAATTAAGTGGCTGTAACTACAGTGTACGTTGTCGTATCTGCTTGAAATTTCCCACAAACACCAAGAGTCCCGGCCTGAGGACACCTACAGGCCAATATGGAGTTTTGGAGATAGCGCCACCACCTGGCAACAGGAAATAAGCCTTATATGACAAACATCATCCGATTTACATGAAACTTAGAATGTGTGGTCTACATGTGATAGTGAGGCGGACCCTATATTATGACCACGCCCAGTCACTCCGGCCACGCCCCTTTTCATAACATTTGAACCGTTTAACGTAGATACTTATGTGAGGTGTCATTGAACTCAGCAGAGACTTCCTTTTTTATGGGTCATGTTTGAACCGCCCCACTATGATGTGGCCACGCCCCTATTCACAGATAATGACCTGTATGACGTATAGGCTTGTGTAAGGTATCAATGAACTCAGCAGGGAGTTCCCTTTTCATTGGCGACAATTTTCAGCGTACGAGTGACGCGCAAATGCGCGGTCGCAAGGAGAGGCGTCCGCCAGTAACCCCGACTGGCGCGGGTTAGCGAGGGCCCTCCATCGCTGCTTGCAGCTTTAATTTTATTTGCATTGTTCTAAAATGCATTCATTTTCCATGGGCATAAATGTGGCTGAACCAGGTGCATCCCAATTTTTTCAACATTTCCATTTTAATTTAACATTAGTCATTATGGCCTGTAGAAAAATGTGTTTTGGGGAAAGGTGGGGTGGTGCACTTTAAGCCCCTGAGGCACGGCCAAAGCTTTTGCCCTTAATCCCCTTAGATTACTTTTACTTTTATACTTTAAGTAGTTTGGAAATCAGTACTTTTACTTGAGTAAAAAACTTGAGTTGATACTACAGAAGCCTTTTTAAACTCTAGTATCTTTACTTCTACCTGAGTATCGAATGTGAATACTTTTGACACCTCTGCATGACATAGGTCGCTCCTAGGGCTGTAATCATATGCAAAATAAAACCGAAATCGCAACCCTCAAGCCCAACAAACCTGTTTTTGCGGCGAGATAAGGTAGAATCTCGCCGCAAAAATGTAAGGAATGTAAGGAAGGAATGTAAGAAAGAATGTAAGGAAGGCCTTGAAGGATTTAGATCCAAAGAAATCATCGGGTCCAGACAAATTGGAACCATATTTTTTAAAAATAGCTGCAGATCTGATAGCCAATCCAGTTACATATCTAATTAACCTTTCTTTAGCCACAAATCAGGTACCAGCCATCTGGAAATCTGCCAATGTTCTCCCCCTTCACAAAGGTGGTGATCCTGCAAACATAAATAACTATAGGCCTATTTCTAAATTGTCAGTATTAGCTAAATTAATGGAATCACTCATTAGCATGCAATTAAAAGACTATCTAATTAAAACAATATTCTGACTGAATTTCAATCCGGTTTCAGGAAACAACATAGTACAATAACAGCTGTTTCGAAAGTTGTTAATGACCTAGTCAAGACTTTGGACAATAAACAGCACTGTGCAGCACTATTTATTGATTTGTCAAAAGCTTTTGACACAGTGGACCATAAAATTCTCCTTCAGAGACTCACCTCTATTGAACTATCAGAACAAGCAGTGGGATGGTTTAACAGTTACCTATCAGGGAGAACACAATGTGTGCAAGTAGATGGTGTTACTTCTGCCTCCTTAAATATTTCAAAAGGGGTGCCTCAGGGCTCAATCCTTGGGCCTCTTCTTTTTATCATTTATACAAACAACCTCTGCAATAATATAAAAAATGCAAACTATCATTACTACGCTGATGACACTGTTCTCTATTGTTCTGGGTCCACATTAGGTCAAGCAATCACAAACTTACAGTCCGCTTTTAATATCTTGCAACATAATCTGGCTTCTTTAAAATTGGTTCTAAACTCTAAAAAAACTAAAGTCATGACTTTCACTCTGGGAAAATCAACTAAGAATAATGTCCCAACCATTTGTACACTTTCTGGTACAGAAATTGAAGAAGTGTCACATTACAAATATTTGGGTATTACCATCGACCAATCATTGTCTTTTACAATGCATATCCAAGATTTAGTTAAAAAACTGAAATTGAAGTTAGGTTTTTTCTTTAGAATCAAGTCTTGTTTATCATTTGAATCAAAAAAACAACTAGTAAATGCAACATTCTTGTCTGTGTTGGACTACGGTGATATTTTATACATGCATTCAACCTCCCAGTGTCTTCATGCTTTGGACACTGTGTTTCATGGAGCCTTGAGATTCATCACAAACTTAAAATCTCTCACTCATCACTGTTTGTTGTATTCTCGGGTCGGGTGGTTTTCACTCTCGATTCGGCGTTGGATGCACTGGCATCTTTTTATTTATAAGGCAGTATTAGGACTTCTTCCTCCTTATTTGAACACCTACATCGTCCCGAGGTCTGCAGGGACATATCACCTGCGCTCACAGGATCTGGTTTTATTGACAGTCCCTAAAGCCCGCACTGACTTTGGCAAAAGGGCTTTTAATTTTGCAGCCCCATCTGCATGGAATCAGCTTCAAAATGAACTCCATTTGAAGGAGTTGGTCTCATTTTATTCTTTTAAAGGCTTGTTAAAGGACCTGGCAGAAGGGCAGTCTGTATGTCACTGTTTTTAAATTGATTTAGGACCCAGGTATTTTATGATGACATTGTTGTTTGAATATGAGTGAAAGTGTGTTTATGTATTTACATGTAAGTGTCTCTGTCTGAAACGTGCTGCTGCCACTTGCCAGGACACTCTTGTAAAAGAGATTTTTAATCTCAAGGAGTTTTTTATCCTGGTTAAATAAAGGTTTGAATGAATGAATGAAAAGAATCGCTTATCGCACACACGCCTTCCAACTCCCAGAGTTATCTTTCCCGTCCAAATCCAATGCTACCACATCTTTAAATTACTACTAGTATTAGTCATTTTAGGGCCTTATTCCTGTTTTGTCTGGTAAATTTAGTTAACCCTTGAAGACGGCAAAAAGCAAAAGGGGGTTGCACCGGTAATGCTAATGGAGATGTAACAAATTATGGAGTGTGGTCTAGACCTGCTCTATCTGTAATATGTCTTGAGATAACACTTGTTATGAATTGATGCTATAAATAAAATTGAATTGAATTGAATGGCCACTTTGCCAGTTCGTTATGTGAAATTATAGAGCCATTTTCTTCAAGATCAAGACTTAAGGGAAGTCATAGAACTATTATCCAGCAGAGGGCTTCGCAGTATCTGTATCTATTAACCATATGAATTATCTGTATCTGTACCTGACTGGGTGGGGCCTAACCCTGAAGTGGACAGGATTTAACCCGGAAATGGGCGGGGCTTTAACCTGTATGCTATTTTAAGCATGCCATTGATACGGGTTGATCAGAAATTGTTATATTTATTGCTGATTAGAAAACTATTTACATGACAGCATTTGACAGCATTGAGCTTCAGATCAATGGTTTTGTTCATGGTAACAGACTAACTATATACAGAAAAAGATTTGCAAAAATGAATGCATGAACACATGAACACATGCGGTTGCAATTATGAAGTAAAATGTAAGGAACAAAAGTTTTCATACTCAGTATGACTTTCTCTTTTTAACTTTTAATTTTTCAGTGTGATGTTTTTAGTTTTTTTTAGTTTTTTTTAATTTCCACACCAGGGGTGGTTGTGTGTGTGGGGGTGTGAGTAAGAGAGAGAGAGAGAGGGGGGGGGACCTTGTTCTACGGATCAAATAGATTGAATAAATTAGAGCCAGCAGACGGTTTAAAAAAAAAAAAGAAATCCAAATGCTGGCAATGCTCTCTCTCCTTCTCTTTGCCAGCATTTGGAGGTTGGTTTTTTTACACTGTGTGTAGCTAATTAATTTGTAACATAATCATTTTATACCACTACTTTCTTTATTTTTTTAAATTGAAATACAGCTAAAAAGTGTCACTCAGTGCGTGAAGTCAGAAAAACTGGTTAGAGCCAGCTGACGGTTTAAAAAAGAAAAAAAATCTCCGACAGGCAGAGACGCAACGCGAGTTGCATTCTACCAATCTACTGGTTACTAAGTACTACAAACCAAAGTAAAAATCAAACCTGAAGCTTAAGAAACCCTAAACGTACCCGCAAACCTGAGTGACTGAGGGAGAGGGAGAGAGCTGTTCTCTTCCCAGTGTTCTGTGGGTGAGTGAGCAGAGCGGGACACAGCAACACAATAAATCTGTATGTGTGTAGGGGCGGGGCGCTGTGACTAGCCTATCACAGAACGCAGACAGTCAGCTACCCAATGAGGATTTTTATTCATTCCGATCACAGATATTGACTCGTATTACTCGTATAATACTCGTACTCGGCAAAAGTGCTTTATCTGTACAGAGTATCCGGCTCATCTCTAGTAGCAACAAGGGATTGCTTGATTGGCAGAGTAGTTTGGATGCGTGAACAAAGTGTAGATTGCAAAACTGTTCATTCAAAACAATAAAACAATACAATAAAAGGTGCATAGTTACACGGTCAAAAACCTTTTGCTAATCTCAGTCTCCAATCACTTAACACTCACAAAACTGTGGCAGTACTGATTGACTACTACGTCTAGAGCATCTATATCCCAAATTAACTGTAATTACAATGGTGTTTTATGTATGGTGTGTTCCAGCTGTATCCAGTGACAGGCAGGTGGAACTTATGAAGACACTGATAGAGTCGTTGCCAGAAGAAAACTATGCATCACTGCGATACCTCATCACATTCCTGGCAAAGGTACAGCTCAAAGACTGTGTGTGTGTGTGTGTGTGTGTGACATTGATTAAGACAACCAACAGTAACCTGTGTGTCTGTGTTTAGGTATCAGCCAACAGTGAAGTGAATAAGATGACCAACAGTAACCTGGCTGTGGTGTTTGGTCCTAACCTGCTCTGGGGACGGGACAACGCCATGTCACTCAGCGCCATTGGGCCAATAAACAACTTCACTAGAATCCTGCTGGACCACCAGCATCTGGTCTTTACCTAAACCCTGCAGTCTCTTGCAGTCGGAAACACCCTTTTCCATTAAACAACCATACATTTTAAAAGGGTCCATTGAACCAATTGCATTTCATTTTGTCTCCCATCGGTCTTAACATTCTGATTGGCCCATTAACAGTGTCTTGTTGATAACAGCAGTGTGGAGTGCTACTATCTTCTGGCCAGCATTCCCATTTGCATGTGACTCGAGGCATGTGGATGTCATTGGCACATACATTAGACTGCAGACAAATAACCCTCAATAAACAATGTGTAGCACAAAATTCAACATTCATTCACAATGAATCACTTTGTTTTGACTGTGGAGATCAAAGGCAGTAATTTAACTTTAAAGTGGCAAAGTTATTCTGGAAGCGTTTATTTGTTTTTGTTTATTTTTGTTGCTTTGCTTTTTGTCATTTTGATAAGTTGGAGCTGTTTTACAGTTTTACAACATATAGTTAATCAAAGGAAACCACAGAATTTGGGGGCAATTTTGCGAAATCAAAATCAGGAAGTGGATCTTCACAATTACTACTACATAACAAAAAAAACTAGATGATATGAGGTGAAGATCCACTTTGTTACAGCATTTGATTTCATGGAATTCTGTGGTTTCCTCCCACTAACTATGTATATTGCAAAACAGTTTTTGACTTGTCACAATAATGCATGGATGAGAATACCTTATTCCAACTTGCAGAAATAGTTCCAGTGATTGCCCTTAAAGTCTGGCAACTCACAGAAGACATATTTTTTATAAAAAAAATGTACAGAATCAAAGAAGGTGGGGATAACCTGAAATTCAGTCACTTTTGTCGAGCTCCAGAAACACTGGCCCCAACATTTCCCATAATGCAGCTTATTATGTTGTAATTTTGTAGTCTAAGCCATTTACTTTCTCACATTTGACACAGCTCCCAAAGAGACAAAACTTTGTAATGATGTGAAAGAAAAACGGCAGATCAGTGTGCTATAATAATGCAGGGAGTGTATCTTTAAGGATATAATTGCACTCAAGTACAATTGTTTATGTTGGTTCCAGTGTGAATGCATACACAAGTACTAGCTGAAGTACAGGCTACCTACAGTTCTTTCACATAGTACATTTCTGACACTTCCACCACCCCATTACACCCAACACCCTTCAAAGATTCCTGTTCCAATTGCATTTTTTTTTTTTACCTGTACTAAAATGTGTCTCAGGTCCCACCTGAACACAATCTGGGTATCATCTTTTATATCTATAGGAAGATAAATAGCATTTGGACTTGGACTTTTCCAGTCTTTCTCTGTATACCTGTGCTGTTGTCAGTCTGTCTCTCTGTTTTTTTTATGTAGTGACAAAAAAATAAATAAATTGGCCTCCAGCATTCACATGTATTATCACCCTGCTCTGCATGATAAAACGTGATCAGTAATAAGTACAGATAATAAGCAGTGCAGTTACGTTACCAAATGTCTAGCATTCTGATCACAAACTTAAAGAGGAGAGATAGATGTTCAGACCTGGCATTATCATAAGTGAACTGCTCTGAGGTTGTTCATTTTGAATGTTGATAGTGTGACCCAATACGGAACTTAATGCCAGGTCAGAACAGGGCATAAGAGAACGAAGGTGGGATTTCCCATGTCCTTGAAAGTCTCAGGATAACTAACAAATGGTAAACTTGGTACCAAATGTTGTTGACAATCTTTTAAATGCTGTAATTATAGTAACCAGTAGAAAAGGAGCTGTGTGATTCTACCAGCAGATCAGTAAGTGTTTCGAACCTAAACACAGCTGTACATGTAGATGAAGTGAGTGCTGGTCTGGTTTCAGGCTGAGTACTCCCTGCTCTGTAATATACTCTGTAATATTATGATTGTTATTTGACTGATATTTGTAACTGTTTGTGTCTCTCTCCTCTTTGACCTTTCATAATATATTTTTGGGGATTTCTCCACTTTTCCCTTCCCAAAAATATAATTATCTTAATTCCATTGTCATTATAGTAACCATGATTTTGACATATCTCATTGTAGTTTATCAGCGCAGTTTTTTTACGTTGTAAATGTAAATGTGCTGTATTTATATAGCGCTTTTCCAGTCTTAACAACTGCTCAAAGCGCTTTAACATCTACAGGAAACATTCACCATTCACATTTATTCATACACTGTGGCCGGGGCTAGATTAAACAGTAGACAGAAAAACCGAACTACTAAGACTTACAAGCAGATACACAAACAGTTCTGCATGCCATTACAATCAGTTTGGCATGGCATGACTTTTAAATGTCTATGCTCTGTATGGGTAAAGTAACATGGACTTGGTAGTTGCAAGTTCAACCCTTTCCAGTCAGTGAAAGGAAGCAACTAAATTGCTAAAAACAAAAGCTGGAAGCAGCAGCGAGCCAGTTTTAGGCTTCACAAAGCTGAGCAAGGTCACTTCAGCTGGTTTGATTCTATGTAAAGAAATTGTGACCAATCACACTTGGTTTATTGTTAGAATTTACCCTCGCTTATTATATATATATATATATATATATATATATATATATATATATATATATATAATGACTTGCCTTCATAGGATGTGATCGAAACGTGTGTATGTTTAGGACTTAGTGAAGGATGTCTCACTAAGACGGTCAGAATCCAAAAAGTAGTACTGTTTTTCACATTATGCCAACAAATCCATCATGGTGGCCTTTATTATTTAAAATACTTTTTCTAGTATTAATCATTGAATTCATAATTTATTAAAATAGCTATAACTCAATAATTGATTTCATAATTAATTATTGAGTTATAGCAATTTTCCTGCCAAGCTCAAGCTCTTTGTGAAGACTTTTTGATTGATGGTGGCCATGTTTTGTTTTTTGTTTTTGTTTTTTTAATCAATCTAATGATACATACACCAGCTTATTGTAATGATACATACACCAGACTGCAGCTTGTGAGCAGTTAAGAACCTGCTTTAATCTTTTAGCTTAATTTGTTGACTCCATTTTTTTGGTTAGGGCTATCTACCATATTTACAAGAGATGTCCATCTTCTCTACATGCATGGAAAACTTAGTGGCTAGCAGTTTCCTGCATTTTCCAGCATGTTAAACTGTTTGGTTTTCTTCATTAATTGTTCACTCACTTTCTTTCATTTATTAATCAATTCCCAAGCCAAACAGTATTTCTGCAGTTATCACTTTAAATTAAAGCTTTTAGAACTTTTTCATTTTCTGCCATCTGGCTCCAAATCATGCTTGTGAAAAATTAAATTATAGTTAAGCAGCTCAGTGTACTTTTGACATACAGTTGTTAACAGATATGATATGTTATACTGTATATGACTTTGGCTGAAAGTCACAGGAACAAAATAGGGTTAGCTGTTTTACCTTTGTAACTATGATCAGTTGTCTTCTTTCTGTAGTTGTGCAGTTTATGTAAAAGGTCCACGGTAACTATGCTATTGAATCAGTTGTCTTTTATTTTATCAATAGCCAATCTACTAGCATATGTGTTATGTTGTTATGATACCTAATATAATGTCACGGAAGAGCTCCAAAAGATCAGCTATTTAGTTTGACTTCAGTTGCTGAAAGTAAAAAAAAATCTTGTTTACCTGTTGTAACTCCCAGACATGTCAATAACATAGTAATTGAAATGCTGTTGGTATATATGGGTGTGTGTTTGTGTGTAAATGCTAACTCAGCTGAACCCAGCACATTTGAATAGACAAAATATATCTGACTGTTAGGGATATATATTATTAGTATAACTAGGGCTCCTGTCGGTTGAGATATGTGTATATGCATGTATTGTTGTCAGGTGAAAACATGGTAACTCCAATGTTGATTTTTATTTTTATTTGACACATTAAGAAATATGATCTAAGGTTTACAGAGTTGTAGAACCCTTCTCTCAAAACCCATTCAAACCTTAGATGAAACCAAGGCAGTTTTTCCCAGCTCATGAAAAATTGAACTCTTTTTATATATTGTTTTATAATTTGACAACATCAATATGTCTGTGCCTTGTTTGTTTCTCCCAAGTGATCATGTGTTTAGCCATCAAAGTGCCAGTGTGCTCATTCTGCCAAACGATGCAAGTTCAGCGCAGCTTTAGTGTTCAAAATGCCATGTTTACAGGCTGAAGGTGCCTTGAATGGAAAACACAAATGGAACAAAAGAATCCTGTGCAACGTCCGAGGCTCTAACTGTAATGGATGATCACAGGCTTGAGAATTTTAATCTCATACATACAGTATGAAATCCATTAACTAAAGATGATTAAAGCTTCATTAAACTTTGAGTTTTGCAAATCTTTATTTTGTGATGGACAAAAAAATCAAATACATAATTAGAAGAGTTAAATAAAGATTAAACTCAGTTTTTTTTTGTTGTTTTTTTTACTTCTAATCCTTTAATGAAAAAAATCTTTAAAATCATGTTTGTCTTTGATTTCACAATTCTCATGTTTTTAAAAGCACGGCCCCAATTCTTAGTGCACTATTGTGTACTAATCTCCTGAGTCACTCATTTTTCCCAGAATCTTTAAAATATCAAGACAATTGATATTTAAAATTATAATTAAATAACATTTTCAAATTATTACCATTATTGTACAACTAGGATCTGCTGTTGTTTCAGGTTTATAAAAGTGTTACATAACAAAATTATTTTTCCACTTCATAGTCTGACAAGATGTGTGCCGATTTTTACTGTAAATCTTCTTTTTACGAGTTCAATTTCTGATTATTTAATTTTATAACTTTATTCTTGACTCTGCCGATCAATTACAGCCCTGTCCAATCTATGGGTCTTTTACTGTTATTGTTGTCATAGTGATAGTGAAAAATATTTCTCTGTTGGAGGAATTATTTGGTTTCCAGGCTGATTCATTGTTACTTAGTGATCACTTTTTTTAGTCAGTACTTTTGATATGTTGTGAATCTAGTCTTAAATGGTATTATACTGTTAATATATTGTAATAGTAATGTGTGCAAACAATAAACAAATGGTAAAGGAAAGTCCAGGTTCTACTGTTGTTAATATGTTGACAAAGTTTTCACATATTTCTGTACTGACTGGAACAGCACACACACAGGTTTTGACCAAGAACCACTCAATCGGGCAAATTCTTTAAAAAAAAAAAAAGGATTCTCATTTCTTCAAACAATAGAGCAAATCTGTGCTTTTTATTGCAGGTACACAAGGGAAATGCAGTTTAGAACTGTGGTTCCCAAGTACTTCCCAAGTACATATTAGAGGTAATGACTGACCAGAGATAGCGGAATGGCCTTCAACTACGAGATTGTTGGTTCAATCGTAGGCTCCTCCGGCCACATGTCAAAGGCTGCAGTCGAATAGTCAATTAGGTTAGAAAGGTTCCTAGCACCGCTTTGCCAGACCATCCACGTGCTGCGGAGCGGAGGAAGGTCCGGCTAGTCCACACAGCATCCCGGAATGGGAGAAAAAAATGTGGATTCACCTCCAAAAAGCTCCTTTCAATGTGAGAACTGTTTAGATAACTAATGCAACTTCACAGCCATTTCTTATCAGAACCTCACATTGTTCATGTTTCCACATGAGCAACATCTGATTTTGCTTCCAAACATCTTCATGTGATGTGAAAACCTTGTTTGGAGTACTTGGCAAAGCTTCCATTAACATTTTTCTAAGACAGAATCATGTAGATTTTCCTCCTAAAAACGCTCCCTACATTGTGAGAAACTATTTTGGACCATTGTTACGGCTGCCGTCGGCACCCTCGTGTGTGTGTGTGTGTGTGTGTGTGTTTGTGTAATTAAGAGTGCTACATGTGAGATGCAAAACATGCTGTGCCATCCCATGCTGCAGATCAGATGGTAACTGGAAGTCCCGCCCAGTTCCTGGAGGAGGTGGCAGTTTGGTGCCGGGCCAATCAAGGAGTCTAGGTGGATTCCAAGAGGTTGGTGGGAGGACGGCGGCTTCTGGAGGAAGAGGGGAAAAGTAGCAAAAGAAAGAAAGAAATGCAAGAATAGGGATAGAGACAAATCGGTGATGGTGAAAGTGATAAGGGAGCAACTATGGTGAAAAGGAGTTAAGTTGAGTTCAAGATATTTATCAATTTGTTGCAAGAGGCGGCTACTTTTGAAGAGTCCAATCCTACTGATAATAAAGACAATGGTAGAGGTAAGGAGTACAAAATAAATGAGAAATGGCTCTTTACTGGTAATGTGTAGAAATGTTGAACACAAAGCAGTAGCTAAAGATAAACTAAATGGTCAGCGGGTGAGTCAGTGGATTCATTGAAAGAAGGAATAACAAATGTTAAAAGACAAGATGGAATGGAAATATATGTGACAGTCTTGTTAACTTTTAAGAGAAACTCCCAGGAAGAGTCTTAATTGGCTGCATGAGTTATGTCAGGGTGTACGTTCCTCCACCACTGCCAAAGATATGGGCATGTGGCTGCAATATGCAAGGGCAAGCAGAGATATAGCAAATGCCTTAGGAAAGTGTAAAGAGGGGGCAAAACCAAAATGTTGTAATTGTGGAAGAGAACATGGCCTATGGTGGACGTGAGACTAACAAAAAAATACAGGAGATACAGCGAGTTAAAGTAATTCAAAGTGTTTCCTTTGCAGAGGCAACTAAGAAAGTTCCAAAAGGTGTGCTGTTAAAACCATAACGACTAGATCTAAAGTTATAGGGGACTGTGCAAAGTGTAATAAGTTGAAAGAAGACATATTGATTAAAGGTGTAAAGGTGATTTTGTGTGTTGAATTGTTTGGCACAGATCAGTAGTAGAACTGAAAGAATTAAGGTAATTGTTAAGTCTGCCAAAAAGTATTTGGATGCAAAGGTAATGCCGTGGGAAAGACAATCTTGATAATGAAGCACAACAATCTCAGACATTGGGTTAAAGATGTATGATGGTTTTAATTCTACTCCAGTGAAATGGTAGGAGTTTAATTGCAAACAGTCAAGAATTTAAGACGTAACAGTTTCAAAGAAAAGCCTAACCTATGTACAAGAAATGTGGTTAGTGTTATGGGTCAGCTGTTTTGTCCCATTCTGTGTTTTGTTCTCTTCCCTTTTCTCCTGTGTTTCTGTCTGTGTTGTCTACACCTGCCGTGGATCTAGATGAAAATTATAATGTTCACCTGCACTGCTGACTGTTACCATAGTAACAACTGTTTATATCTGCATCTTTTTTGCACTACTTACCTTTTTGCACTACTTACATTTCAATTTGCACTGCTGACTGTTTATTTACAGTACCAATTGTTTACATATTCGTCTGCAACACCGTCCTTTAACTGTACTATGCATTTACTTTCCACTGCACTTTAATTCGGATAGCTTCTGCCCAAACTTTATTTGTACTACCTTTAAATCATTGTTATACTGCTCATTTTAGCCTAACTTATTGTATCTATCTGTAAAAATTCTGTCTATAATAATAGCCGCCTGTATATATATTCATAGTACATATTCACCTGTAAACTCTGTAAACCATTAGTATATTATGTTCATTGTACATATCTGTAAAATTTCTATTTATAATAATATCCACCTGTATATTATATTCAGTACATATCCAGCTGTAAATCTTGCTCACAATACTAGTTATCTATATTTTATGTTCATAGGACAAACCCATCTGTATTCATTTCTATATTTATTCAATACATATCCATGTCCTGCACTTATGGAACCATTGTATATCCTGCACTTACTGCTATTGCACTTCTGGTTAGACCCAAACTGCATTTCGTTGCCTTGTACCTGTACCTGTGTAATGACAATAAAGTTGAATCTAATCTAATCTAATCTAATCAAGGGGCGTGGCCATTCAAACCTACACAGCTGCAGTACTCCCCAGTACATCCACCCAATCAGCACCAGATCGTTACACTACTCCTGTGGTAACTAACTAAATATCAGGTGAAAAACGGCCTGAATTTTGACCCCCTATGTAACTTTTGCCAGAAAACATCAGACCTCTCCAAATTATTTCAGGTTGATTGTTGTAACCTGGTAAACACACAAAAGAACACACATGATGACAAGATAGACCCTTTGCATGTTAGGGGATGAGATACACAAAATATCAGGTGAAAAACAGCCTGATGTTTTGAGTAGGCCTACCTCCTGTGTAACGTAATGTAAAGGTAGACAGGTAAAAAAAAGTTAATTGAAAACCCATGTTGAACTAAATTAAATTAAAACAGAATCACGTTAAAGGCAAAGCTCTCGATCTACCGGGCAATTTTCGTTCCTACCCTCACCTATGGTCATGAAGGCTGGGTCATGACCGAAAGAACGAGATCCAGGGTACAAGCGGCCGAAATGGGTTTCCTCAGGAGGGTGGCTGGCGTCTCCCTTAGAGATAGGGTGAGAAGCTCAGTCATCCGAGAGGAGCTCGGAGTAGAGACGCTGCTCCTTCGCGTCGAAAGGAGCCAGTTGAGGTGGTTCGGGCATCTGGTGAGGATGCCTCCTGGGCGCCTCCCTAGGGAGGTGTTCCAGGCACGTCCAGCTGGGAGGAGGCCCCGGGGAAGACCCAGGACTAGGTGGAGAGATTATATCTCCAACCTGGCCTGGGAACGCCTCGGGATCCCCCAGTCGGAGCTGGTTGATGTGGCTCGGGAAAGGGAAGTTTGGGGTCCCCTACTGGAGCTGCTGCCCCCGCGACCCGATACCGGATAAGCGGATGAAGATGTCTGTTACCGTAATGTAACAGACAAATACACGTATTTATCTAAATAACTGAGACCCATTTTATTATGGAAAACCCCGTTGAGTTTTCCACATCGCTATTTGTTCCATTTAAGAGGTAAATTCGAAGGGTTGCAGAATCTCCGCTCTGTGTGCATGCGCGCTCCCGCGGCCAGGGGATACAAATCCTGGCGGGGATAAGTTCATTGGCACGACAACGGCATCCTCCGTTTATCAGTTGGACGGTTTGGTGTTCGTTGATGATGGCTGCCGCTCTGATTGGCGTTTTTTGGTCTCTCCTGCTGGAGCATTCCCAGCTAACAATTTTTGGTTCCCAGAACATTCGTTTTTAGTTGCAGAAACATTGTCTGAAGGTTAGGTTTGGTTGTGTTTTGGTTAATCAGAAAGTTTCCTTAAAATTCTGGCAATGTTAGTTTTTTTCTTACATTGAACATTCTCAGAACGCTCCCCTAACCTTCAGAAAACATTCCCCTAACATTCGTTTTTTTTTTTTTACATTCCCCTGACTTTTAAAAAACTTTACTTATTATTACTTTAAACTGTCTATGCATGAGCATGAATTATTTATTATACATTAGCAGGAATTAATGAAGAGGCAAACTTTATGGGATTTAAAACTTTAATATTGTTGTGGGTTGGGGTTTTTGTTTGGGGTTATTTTCCCATTTGACCTTCCCTGTGTCTTCATCCCGGTTTTCTCCCTAGTCTGGTGTCATAGATCCTGTCTTATGTTTCCCTGTGTGTGTTTGTTATGCTTCTGCTTTATTTTGGCGGTCAGCTTCCTGTCTTGTCTTGTCTTGTCTAGTCTAGCTTTACTTTGTTTGTCTGATTGTCTTGCCCCGCCCTAATGTGATCCACCTGACGTCTCACCTGTTCCCCGTTACCTCGTTACCTCTTGTATTTAACCCCAGTGTTTCCTTTGTCTCTTGTCGGATCATTCTGTTTGTTCGCCTGTCAGCACGTCGCTTTGTCTCAGTGTCCCTGATTTTGTTCCTGTTTCCTTGGTCCTGGTGATTATACGTTTTGCCTTTTTTTTGGATGTTTGCTTTTTGCCTTGTATTCTGGGTGGTTCGTTTTGTTGAGGCTTACTTTGTGTTTTATGGACAATAAACTCCTGGTTACTACCCGTCTGCCTGCCTGCTGTCCTCATCTCTGCATTTGGGTCCAATCCCCACTCCTCCATAACATAATGATCCGACCAGCTATGGACCCAGCAGCCTTCGAGGATTTGGACAGGCTGGAGTATGCCGTTGGCCGGTTCGTCGTCGAGCTGGGGAAAACCACGGACGTGGGGCGCCGACTTATCATCTGTTCCCTGATAAGAAACGCTGTGACAAGCAAGCCCGGGCTCTTTGAGGTCCCAGGCATGAAGACCCTACTCCGGGAGGTTTACCAGCTGGAAGCTAGCCTGCAGGTCATTCTTACCCCCACCAGCGAGCTGGCGCCTAGTGTTCCAGACCCCCAGCTGACGACGACCGCCGCCGCGGAGCCCCAGCTGACAACTGCCGCCGCCGTGGAGCCCCAGCTGACGACTACCGCCGCCGCGGAGCCCCAGCTGACGACTGCCACCGCCGCGGAGTCCCCCCGGCTGACGACTGCCGCCGCCGCGGAAGATCCCCAGCCGCCAGCTTCCGCCATTGAGGCGGATCCCCAGCCGCCGACTCCCGCCGTAGAGGCGGACTCCCAGCCGCCGGCTCCCGCCGTTGTGGCGGACTCCCAGCCGCCGGCTCCCGCCGTTGTGGCGGACTCCCAGCCGCCGGCTCCCGCCGTTGAGGCGGACTCCAGCCGCCGGCTCCCGCCGACGAGGCGCTCCCCCAGCCGCCGCTGACCGGCGCCTTGGACTCTAGGCCGACTTACTCCTCTGAACTTGGCCAGGCACTCAGCGTCACTGAACCCCGGCTGGCGCTCGGTGGTCCTGGTCCCCGGCCGATGGCCATCCTTTGTGGCCCTCGGTCGGCGGTTGGCGTCCCCGACCCCCAGCCGGTGTCTGGGCCTCTGCCCTCTCGGGGCACTGGCTCCCGGGGTCACCCTGGTCTCGGCTCCAGGGGTCCCCTGGGACCCAGTCTCCTTTTTTCCTCAGGTCCTGGTCCTAGGCCCAGGTCCTCAGGAACCCCTGTCTTTCCTGTCCTAGCCTCTCCTAGTCCTAGTCTCCCTAGTCTCGTGTCTGTCCCTGTCTCTGTCTTTGTCCCAGTCACTGTGTCTGTTCCTGTCCCCATCTCTGTACCTGTTCGTATCCCTGTCCCAGTGCTTGTCCCCGTGCCTACGTCTGTCCCTGTGCTTGTCTCAGTCCCTGTGTTTGTCTCTGTTCCAGTCTTTGTCCCTGTCCCGGTCACTGTCTCTGTCCCCGTCACCCTTCCTGTTCCCGTCTTTCTTCCTGTCCCCGCGTCCACCCCATCCAAATTCGTTCCCACACCTGATCCGTCTGTAGTCTCGCCGTCTCCGTCCGTCCCATCTAAAACTGCCCCTGAACCCGACCCCTCTGTCTCCATGCTGTCCGTCCCGTCTATGACCGCGTCTTTCCCACCTGTTTGTTCCGAGTCTAGCCCGTCCCCCAGTGAGATTCCTAGTACGCCCCCCCGTGGGCTTTTTCGTATCCCTCGTGTGCCTCTCCGTAGGCTTTCTCGTGCTCCTCGTGCGCCCTCTGCTGGGCTTTTCCGTGCGCCCCACCGTGGGCTTCTTTGCGTCCCTCGTGTGCCTCTCTGTAGGCTTTCTCGTATTCCTCGTGCTCCTCGTGCGCCCTCTGCTGGGCTTTTCCGTGCGCCCTCCAGTGGGCTTCTTCGCGTGCCTCTCTGTAGGCTTTCCCGTATCCCTCGTGCTCCTCGTGCGCCCTCTAGCGGGCTTTTCCGTGGGCTACGTCTGGCTCCCTCTCGTGGAGAATTTCGGTATACCCGCTCTCGGGTCCCTAGTGCGCCCTCTCGTGGGCACCCTTGTACATCCCCTCGCGCCTCGTAATGCCCTTTCCTTGGTCTATCTCCGGTGCCAGTGTTCGTTAGTCACCCATACTCCCTGTGTCTCTGTATATTTCTCCCTTTTTCTGTTTGTTTCTCTTTGTCCCTGGGTCGGTGTCTCCCCCGCTTTGTATGGACACAGTTGATCAGGTGTAAACGTATGAGATCATGGAAGTTGTTTCAGAAATGTGAATGTCTGTTCTTCTTCTTTCAAGTCTAGTGTAGTTTTTAGCTTCTAAATCCAGAGAGCCTTCTGTTTTGTGCGTGTTTTTAGGGAGAGATAATGGTAAACGTGTGTATGTATGTGTACCATGCTCTCTTCATTTCTCTGTTTGTACGCCCAGTACAGGCTCTACAACTCCAGTAATTACATTGTTACTGTATGTGTGTGTGTATATATGTATGTGTGTATATATGTGTATGTGTATATGTATGTATACGTGTGTATATTTGTGTGTGTGTGTGTGTGTGTGTATATATATATATTACTGTTACCGGGATCCTGCATGTTTATATATGCATCTACATGAGTTGTTATGTCTTAAGATCCTGTCGTTCTTTACAGTGTTTGCTTTCAGCCAACCCTTGCTGTTTTGCCTTTTTGTTTTTTGTATCTTTTTGTGTTGTAGACAAACATCGTCCTTCTTCTAGCTTCTCTGGTGGCACTCTGCTCTCTGTCCCCCACCTGTCTCGTTTAGTTTTTTCTGTCCCTGTGTTGGCATCCCCCTCGTTTTGTCCCTCTCTTTGGTCTAGTCACGTCTCATTCTGTCCCCAGTCTTCTTGCTCTGTCTCTTTTTTTTTGCTGTCTGCCTGTCTTCTCTGTGTATCTCCCGTTCCGTCTTCCTTCGGGTTGCCTGGTCTCATTGTTGTTTTTTCCCTCTCTGCTTTGGTCCCTGTCTGTCCCGCTCCCTTGTTATCTCTTTCCGTGTTTCACTCCCTGCCCCTACCTCCCTGCGTTTTCCTCTTTCCCTTTGTTTGTCTGTCTGACCCCTCACCTGTCTCTCTCTCTGTTCACTGTCTGTCTCTCCCTTTCTTCCATCGCTCTGTCTCTCGTGCTTTTTGTGCCTGTCTATCTTGTTCTTTGTCCCTCTCGCTTCCTTGTTTTCTTTTTGTTTTGTGTGGGTGTCTCTCTCTTTCCCTGTGTCTGTCCTGCTCTCTGGGTTTCAGTCCCTTTTTCTGCCTGTTTGTGTGGGTGACTCTCCCCGTTCCTCTCTATTTCTAGTGTTTTTTGCCTTTCTATCTGGGCTGCGCTGTACCTGTCCCTGCTTGCTTCTCCGCTCCTCTTCTCTGTTCTTCTCCTCCTAGTCCTCTCTTGTCTTCATCCTCGCCCCTTCCCGATTACTCATCTCAATCGCACTGTCTCTCTTGCTTTCTGTATCTGTCTGTCTTGCTCTCTGTGCTTCTCCCTCTTTCGGTGTGGCTCTGTGTCTCACTGTCTTTCTGGTTGTATCAGTCTCTCCCATGTCTCTCTTGGTCCCTGTGTTGGTCTAGTTCACTCTGTCTCTGCGTCTTGCTGTCTCTTCCCCTTTCTATGTCTGTCTGTCTTGCACTCTGCGTCGCTGTCCCTTTCTCTCCCCCTGTTTGTTTGTGTGTGTAGCTCGCTCTCTTTCCGTGTGTCTCTGTCTCTTGCTCTCTGTGTCTCTCCCTGTCTCTCTCTGGCTCTCTCTCTGTGCCTGCCCCTAGTTCCTTTTCGGCTCCCTTTCTGTCCCTCTCCTCCTATCCCTCGCTATCTTTGGTCCTCGCCCTGTCTCCATTGCTCTGTCTCTGTTGCTCCCTATGTCTGTCTTCTCTGTGTCACTCTCGCTCTGTTTGATATCTCTGTCTGTCTCTCTCTTTCTTTCTGTTGGTTGTCTCTGTTTCTCCCGGTCGGTTTTGCTCTCTGTCCTGGTGTCTTTTCCCCTGTCTTTTTCGTTCCCGGTGTCTGTCTGTCTGTCTGTCTGTCTTGTCCTCTGTCTCTCTCTCATTCGGATTGCTGTTTATCTCTCTCTGTCGCTCTCTCTCCTTCTATGTGGGTCTCTGTGGTTCTACGCTCTGTCTCTTTCTCCTCCTCTGTCTTGTTCTGTGTCTTTCTGTGTCCCGCTCGCTCTCTCCCTTTGTCCCTACCCTTTGTCCCTCCTCGGTCTTTTCTCCTTTGGTCCCTCGCTCGCTACTGGTCTCAGCCCTTGTTCTGGACTTCCTTGTGCTCTCCGTTAGTGCCTTCTCTTTGTCTGGTCTTCTGTCCTATCCTTTCTCCCCTCCTGCGTCCTCTAGTCTCAGTCTTGTTCCTCCTTCGCACTTTCCTTCGTCTCCTTTCCCCATCTCCTCTTCCTTGGTCTCCTTCTTCCGGTCGCTCCCTCCTCCTCTGTCCCTCTCTCGCTCCCTCCTTCTCAGTCCCTCCCTCCTTTCCAGTCCCTCTCTCGCTCCCTTGTTCCTTCCTCTTCGGTCCTGCTCCTGTCTCCCCTTCAATCCCTCGTTGTGCCTCTTCCTTGTTCCCAGGTCTGGCTTACTTTGTCCGTGCTCCCCTATGCCCTTGTCCCCCGTGCTCCGGGTTTTCCTTCTGTCCCCTTGTTTCTCCGTCCCTTGGCCCCTCTCTTCCAGTGTCTTCCGCCCTTACTGGGTTGTTTTTTGTTCTCTTTTGGGTTTTTGTTTGGGGTTTTTGACATCTGGTATCTGTCTTTGGGGGGGGGTTCTGTTGTGGGTTGGGGTTTTTGTTTGGGGTTATTTTCCCATTTGACCTTCCCTGTGTCTTCATCCCGGTTTTCTCCCTAGTCTGGTGTCATAGATCCTGTCTTATGTTTCCCTGTGTGTTTTTGTTATGCTTCTGCTTTATTTTGGCGGTCAGCTTCCTGTCTTGTCTTGTCTTGTCTAGTCTAGCTTTACTTTGTTTGTCTGATTGTCTTGCCCCGCCCTAATGTGATCCACCTGACGTCTCACCTGTTCCCCGTTACCTCGTTACCTCTTGTATTTAACCCCAGTGTTTCCTTTGTCTCTTGTCGGATCATTCTGTTTGTTCGCCTGTCAGCACGTCGCTTTGTCTCAGTGTCCCTGATTTTGTTCCTGTTTCCTTGGTCCTGGTGATTATACGTTTTGCCTTTTTTTTGGATGTTTGCTTTTTGCCTTGTATTCTGGGTGGTTCGTTTTGTTGAGGCTTACTTTGTGTTTTTTGGACAATAAACTCCTGGTTACTACCCGTCTGCCTGCCTGCTGTCCTCATCTCTGCATTTGGGTCCAATCCCCACTCCTCCATAACAAATATAAAATATCAAAAAATACTCATATTTATATATATATCAGAATCAGATTTATGGGCAATATAAACACATAATAGTGCAAATGTAGTGTGCAAGATGCATATTGGAATGTAAAGTACTGTATTTTAACAAAAGTAACACTGGACAATAGTTGCATTTAATTAGAAATGTATTTCACGTAATCTGCAGGTAGTGTAGATGATAATGTTTTCAGTATGAATTAACAATTAACCCTTGTGTTGTCTTCCCGTCAACTATGAAACATTATCACGTTTTCCGATATTTTTATCACTTTTTCAATTGTGAGTGCTTTTTTATGTTTTTTTTATTAAGTTATTTGATATTTCTAATGTTGACATTTTCAGCGCTTGTTTCAGTACTTTTAAAGTTTAAAGTACTTTTGCTAGTTTATAAATCACTCAATGGTTTAGGACCAAAATACATTTCTGATCTGCTACTACACTATGAACCACCCGGACCTCTCGGGTCATCTGGGACAGGTCTACTTTCTGTCCCCAGAGTCAGAACTTACAGGGTGAAGCAGCATTCAGTTTCTATGCTCCTCATATCTGGAACGAACTCCCAGAAACCTGCAGGTCCGCTGCTGCTCTCAGTTCATTTAAATCAAGGCTGAAGACCTTTCTTTTTGATCTTGCATTTCTTTAATGTTTAATTTCTTATGCTGCACTGTGACTTTTATTCTTGTGTTTTATGTGTCTTAATGTTTTTATTTTTAACTGTTTGTTCATGTGTTTTAACGGTTTTATTTCTTTAATGTTTAATTTCTTATGATGATTTTTGTTGAGGAGAGGAATAAGTATACGTATAAAGGTTGTGTAATACAGAGAAAGACAGAAAGACAGACTCAAACGGCATGTGTTTTCTTGGTTTTATTTCTTTAATGTTTAATTTCTTACGTAATAAAGAGAAAGACAGACTGAAATGGTACATGTGTTTTCTTAATTAGTGTGAAGAAGAGTCCAAGGAGACAAAATAACGTCTCTAAAAATAGAGGTGTGAAGGATAGTGACACTGAGGGTGATCACGAAAGGTTGCACTAACATTGACTAATTAGTGTGAAGGTAGTCTCAAGCTTATAGAATGAATTTGGTTGCTTAATGTTTTTATTTTTAATTGTTATTGTATACTTGTGTTTTCATCTGTTTTTTTGTTTTGTTTTTTGTTTTTTTAAACTGTTTTTTGACTTTCCCTGTTGCTGAAATGTGCTGTACAAATACAACTGCCTTGCCTTGCCTTCTCAAATGCATCCTGTATGCAAATGCATGTGTGGTGTTGACTCATCTGAAAAAAAAAAGTAGATATGAATATTATTGAAATGTTGAAATGACAGGAACGAGCTTAAAACATCACAGAAAGGTCAAAAGTCATTTCCTGCATAGAGATGTGTGAATAGCAAGTAATGTTAGGAAACTAATGTAAAACTGTTCAAATGACAGTAACAAGATTGAAACATAACAACAAGCTCAGAAGAGGCCAAAACACACATGTTCTGCATGGATATGGGTGTATTAACTGCTACTGTTAAAAAAACTAATGTAAAAATGTTGAAATGACAGCACAAGGTTGAAACGTAGCTACTGTTAAGAAACTAATGTAAAACTGTTGAAATTACAGTAACAAGCTTGAAACATCACAAAAAGCTAAGAAGAGGCAAAAACGCATGTTTCCTGCATGGAAATGTGTGTGTAGCTGTTGTGGTTTGGGTTTTTGTTGGGGGTTGTTTTCCCCGTTTGGCCTTCCCTGTGTTTTTGTCTCGGTTTTCTCCCTAGATCCTGTCTTATGTTTCCCTGTATCTGTGTGTTCTGCTTCCTGTTTTTGATAGTCAGCTTCCTGTCTTGTCTTGTCTTGTCTAGCTTCACTTTGTTTGTCTGATTGTCCTGCCCCGCCCTAATGTGATCCACCTGGTGTCTCACCTGTTCCCCATTACCTTGTTACCTCTTGTATTTAACCCCGGTGTTCCTCTTGTTTTGTGTCAGATCGTCCTGCCAGCTTTGCCAGTCTGCGTGAAATGTTTGTCTTGTTCGTCTGCCCTCCTGCCCGACTGTGCCTGCTGCCTGTTCCCGCTTTTCCGTGAGTTTTTCCCTGTGAAGTCTTCCCTGCCTTGCCATCGCCCCCCCCCCCCCCCCGTTTTTTGGATTGTGGGTTTTTGGATTTTGTTTGTTCCCTGTGCTTGGATGAACTCTTGTTTGAAATAAACCCTGCTGAAGTTCTCTGCTACTCTGCATTTGGGTCCTCCTTCCGCTCCCCTAACAGAACGATCTGACCAGATTATGGACCCAGCAGATTATGTCTTCCAAACGCTCCTCCACCCGCTCGACCCGTTGGCGGACCTTATGTCCGCCGCTTTCCGCCGTATGCATGAGATAGATCCAACAGAAACCTGGCACCTCATGATGGTATGGTGGGAGGAGGTGGACGCAGAGTTCGGTCCCCTCCCGGAGTCGGAGGAGCTGGCGGCGCCCAGCACCCCCCAAGCGGACATCCAGCCGCCGCTGCCCGCCGCCACGGACTCCCGGCCTGCACTGCCAGCCGCCACGGACCCCCAGCCGGCGTTGGTTGCCACTGACAAATCCTCCCACGAGTCGCCACCGGCCAGTCCCCCCAAGAGGTCGAGATGGTCCCGCGCTTCCCGGAGGGCCGTGCGGGTCCACGCTCCCGCCGATGAAGCGGACCCCAAGCCGCCGGCACCCGCCGACGAGGCGGACCCCCAGCCGCCGGCTCCCGCCAACAGAGCGGACCCCCAGCCACCGGCTCCTGCCGAGGAGGTGGACCCTCAGCCGCCGGTTTCCGCCGACGAGGCGGACCCCCAGCCGCCGGCTCCCGCCAATGAGGCGGACCCCCAGCCGCCGTCTCCCGCCGCCAAAGCAGACCCTCAGCCGCCGGTTTCCTCCGACGAGGCGGACCCCCAGCCGCCGGTTTCCGTCGACGAGGCGGACCCCCAGCCGCCGGCTCCCGCCGACGAAGCGGACCTCCAGCCGCCGGCTCCCGCCGACGAGGCGGACTCCCAGCTGACGTCTGCCGCCACCGTGGAGCCCCAGCTGACGTCTGCCGCCGCCACCGCTGCGGAGCCCCAGCTGACGACTGCCGCCGCCGCGGAGCCCCAGCTGACGACTGCCGCCGCGGGGTCCCAGCCGCCGGTTCCCACCGACGAGGTGGACCCCCAGCCGCTGGTTTACGCCAACGAGGCGGACCCCCAGCCTGTAGAGACGGATGCCCAGGGAGTGTGCACTGAACAGTCTTCCCTGGGATCCGCCTCGGACCCTCAGCCGGCGCCCTCAAAGACGAGTTCCCAGGGAGTGTCCACTGAACAGTACTCCCTGGGAAAAGAACCAGACCGGCCGACTGGCCCCCCTGACCCAGATCGGCCGACTGGCCCCCCTGACCCAGACCGGCCGACTGCCCCCCTAGATCCAGACCGGCCGACTGCCCCCCTAGATCCAGACCGGCCGACCGGCCCCCCTGACCCAGACCGGCCGACCGGCCCCCCTGACCCAGACCGGCCGACCGGCCCCCTAGATCCAGATCAGCCGACCGGCCCCCCTGACCCAGACCGGCCAACCGGCCCCCTGATCCAGACCGGCCGACTGGCCCCCCGGACCCAGACCGGCCCATTGACCCCCCTGACTCAGACCGGCCGACCGGCCCCTCTGAACATGACCAGCCGACTGGCCCCCCAGATCTAGACCAGCCGACCAGGCCCCTAGACCAGCCGACCAGGCCCCTAGACCAGCAGACCAGGCCCCTAGACCCAGACCAGCCGACTGGCCTCCCTGACCCAGACCAGCCGACTGGCCCCCTAGATCCCGACCAGCCGACTGGCCCCCTAGATCCCAACCAGCCGACCAGGCCCCCAGACCCAGACCGGCCGACCGGCCCCCAAGACCCAGACCAGCCGACCAGTCCCCTAGACTCAGACCAGCCGACCGGTCCCCCAGACCCAGACCAGCTGACCAGACCTCCCGACTCTGTTCAGAGGTCCAGCCTTTCTGACCCCCGGCTGGCACTCGGTGGCCCTGCCCCCCGGCCGACGGCCACAGTTTCTGGCCCTCGGTCGGAGGTCGGTGCCCCCGACCGCCGGCCGGTGTCTGGGCCTCTGTCCTTTCTAGGCACTGGCTCCCGGGGTTCCCCTGGTCCCGGTTCCGGGGGTCCCCTGGGACTCAGTCCCCTGGCTTCCTCAGGTCCTGGCCTCAGTCCCAGGTCCTCAGGAACCCCGCCCCCCCGTGTCTTTGCTTGTCCTAGTCCTAGTCTCCCTGGTCTTGTGTCTGTCCCTGTCTGTCTTTGTCCCCGTCACTGTGTCTGTTCCTGTCCCCGTCTCTGTACCTGTTCGAATCCCTGTCCCAGTGCTTGTCCCCGTGCCTACGTCTGTCCCCGTGCTTGTCTCAGTCCCTGTGTTTGTCTCTGTTCCAGTCATTGTCCCTGTCCCGGTCACTGTCTCTGTCCCTGTCACCGTTCATGTCCCCGTCTTCCTCCCTGTCCCTGTGCCAACTCCGTCCAAATTTGCCGCCACAACCGATCCATCTGTAGTCCCACCGTCTCCGTCCACGTCCCGTCCTGCCCGGTCTACGCCTGTCCCGTTTCCCTGTGGGTCTTCCGTGAGCCCCTCCGCGGGCTCTTCCGTGAGCTCCTCCGCGGGCTCTTCCGTGACCCCCCTCCCGGGGGCTTCTTCGTGTCCCTTGTGCGCCCCCTAGTGGGGTTTTTAGTATACCCGTTCTTGGGTCTCTGGTGCGCCCTCTGTTGGGCATTCTGATGCATCCCCTCGAACCTCCTAAATCTCTTCTCTCGGTCCCTCGTCGATCCCTGTGTTGGTGAGTCACCCACATTCTCTGTATCTCTCTCCCCTTCTCTGTTTTTGTTATGTATGTCTCTCTTCCGTCCTCTGTGTCATTGTTTCCCTCGTTTTGGTCTCTTAGTCTGGTCCCTCTCCTTGGTCTGGTCTTCTTTCGTTCCATCCTCCTTCTGGTTGCCTAGTCTCATTGTTTTTTTTGTTTTTTTTACTTGTTATTTGTTTCTTTATTTGTTTATTTATTTTTTCTCTCCCTGCTTCGGTTTCTTTCGGTCCCTTCCGGTCTCTTTGCCTGGCTGTCTCGCTCTCTTTTGTCTGTCTGGCTTTTTGCGTCTCGTCTTCTCCCTTTTTGTCTCGCCACCCTACTCGTCCATGCTCTCTGTGTGTCCCCTGTGCTCGGTCCCACTCCCTTCCTTTGACCTCTTTACGTGTTTCACACTCTGCCCCTATCTCCCTGCGCTTTTCTCTTTCCCTGTGTCTGTCCTGCTCTCTGGGTTTCAGTCCCTTTTTCTGCCTGTTTGTGTGGGTGACTCTCCCCGTTCCTCTCCGTTTCTAGTGTTTTTTGCCTTTCTATCTAGGCTGCGCTGTACCTGTCCCTGCTTGCTTCTCCTCTCCTTTTCTCTGTTCTTCTCCTTCTATTCCTCTCTTGTCTTCATCCTCGCCCCTTCCCGATTACTTGTCTCAATTGCCCTGTCTCTCTTGCTTTCTGTATCTGTCGGTCTTGCTCTCTGTGCTCCTCCCCCTTTCGCTGTGTCTCTGTGTCTCACTGTTTTTCTGGTTGTATTAGTTTCTCTTGGTCCCTGTGTCGGTCTAGTTCACTCTGTCTCTGCGTCTTGCTGTCTCTTCCTCTTTCTATGTCTGTCTGTCTTGCTCTCTGCGTCTCAGTCCCTTTCTCTCCCTCTGTTTGTTTGTGTGTATCTCTCTCTGTCTCCTACTCTCTGTCTGTGTCTCTGTCTCTCGCTCTGTGTCTCTCTGTTTCTCCCTATCGGTTTTGCTCTCCGTCCTGGTGTCTTCTCCCCTTTGTCCCTTTGGTTCCCTGTGTCTGTCAGTCGGTCTTGTCCTCTGTGTCTCTCTTTCGCTTTGTTCTGTTCGTGGTCTGTCTCTCTCTCTTTCTGTGTGGGTCTCTTTCTTCCCCTCTTTCTCCTTCGTTTCCTGTGTTTTGTCTCTCTGTCTCGTCTCCCTGTGTTCCTACCCTTTTTCGGTTTCCTCTCTAGTCCCTGCTCGCCACCGGTCTCCAGTCCTTTTGCTAGACTCCTTAGTACCCTCCTTCCTTGTGCTCCCTATCAGTGCTCTTTCTTCGTCTGGTCTATTGTCACATCTTTTCGCCATTTGGCTCCTCGCTTCTTCCGTCTACACCTCTCCCTTGCTGTTTCCCCTGACACGTTGTCTCTCGCTCGTCCCCTCTTTCTTCTCCTTCTCCTGTCTCCTCCTTCCTAGTCCCTCTCTCGCTCCCTCCTTCTCAGTCCCTTACTCGGTCCCTCCCTTGTTCCCTGTTCTGGCTCCCCTTTGTCTTTGTCCCCTGTGCTCCCTGTTTGCCTCTGTCCCTAGTGCCTTTGGCCCCCTGGTTCCCCGTCCCTCAGTCCCCTCGTTCCCGGTGTCTTTCGCCCTCTCTGGGTTGTTTTTTGTTCCCTTTTGGGGTTTTTGTTTTTTGACATCTGGGATCTGTCTTTGGGGGGGGGGGTACTGTTGTGGTTTGGGTTTTTGTTGGGGGTTGTTTTCCCCGTTTGGCCTTCCCTGTGTTTTTGTCTCGGTTTTCTCCCTAGTCTGGTGTTGTGGATCCTGTCTTATGTTTCCCTGTATCTGTGTGTTCTGCTTCCTGTTTTTGATAGTCAGCTTCCTGTCTTGTCTTGTCTTGTCTAGCTTCACTTTGTTTGTCTGATTGTCCTGCCCCGCCCTAATGTGATCCACCTGGTGTCTCACCTGTTCCCCATTACCTTGTACCTTTACCATTACCTCTTGTATTTAACCCCGGTGTTCCTCTTGTTTTGTGTCAGATCGTCCTGCCAGCTTTGCCAGTCTGCGTGAAATGTTTGTCTTGTTCGTCTGCCCTCCTGCCCGACTGCCTGCTGCCTGTTCCCGCTTTTCCGTGAGTTTTTCCCTGTGAAGTCTTCCCTGCCTTGCCATCGCCCCCCCCCCCGTTTTTTGGATTGTGGGTTTTTGGATTTTGTTTGTTCCCTGTGCTTGGATGAACTCTTGTTTGAAATAAACCCTGCTTAAGTTCTCTGCTACTCTGCATTTGGGTCCTCCTTCCGCTCCCCTAACAGTAGCAAGTACTGTTAAGAAACTAAAGTAAAACTGTTGAAAAGACAATAGCTTGAAACGTCACAAAAAGATCAGAAGAGGCCAAAACGCACGTTTCCTGTATGGAGATGTGTGAATAGCAGCTGCAGTTAAGAAACTAATGTAAAACTGTTGAAATCACAGTAATGTAACATCACAAACAGCTCAGAAGAGGCCAAAACCTGTGTTTCCTGCATGGCGATGTCTTTATAGCAGCTACTGTTAAGAAACTCATGTAAAACTGTTGGAATGACAGTAACAAGCTTGAAACATCCCAGAAAAGTCAGAAGTTTCCAAAACGCACGTTTACAGCATGGAGGTGTGTGTGTCTGGCAAGTACTGTTAGGAAACTAATATAAAACTGTTCAAATGACAGTACAAGGTGGAAACTTCACCAAAAGCTCAGAAGTGGCCGAAACGCACATTTCTTACAGTGGCTGCTATACACACTATCTCCATGCATGGAAACGTGCGTTTTGGCCTCTTCTGAGCTTTTTGTGATGTTACGTTACTGTGATTTCAACAGTTTTACATTAGTTTCTTAACTGCTCAGAAGAGGCTGAAACGCACATTTCCTGGATGGGGATGTGTGTATAGCAGCTACTGTTAAGGAACTAATGTAAAACTGTTGAAATGACAGTACTAGCTTGAAACGTCATAAACAGCTCAGAAGAGGCCAAAACGTGCAGAAACACACATTTCCCACATAGAGGTGTGTGAACAGCAAGTACTGTTGAGAAACTAATGAAAAATTGATGAAATTACATTAACAAGGTTGAAACATCACAAAAAGCTCCGAAGAGGCCGAAACACACGTTTCTTGCATGGAGATGTGTGTGTTGCAATTACAGTTAAGAATCTAATCTAAAACTGTTGAAAAGACAGTAAGGAGGATGACACGTCAAACGAAGCTCAGAAGAGGCCAAAATGCACGTTCCCTGCATAGGGATGTGTGACTAGCAAGTGCTGTTAAGAAACTGATGTAAAAATGTTGAAACGTCACAAAAAGCTCGGAAGAGGCCAAAACCTACGTTTCCTGCATGATTTGTGTATAGCAGTTACTGTAAAGAAACTAATGTAAAACTGCTGAAATTACAGTAACAAAGTTCAAACATCTTAAATAGCTCAAAAGAGGCCGAAACTCATGGATGGAGTTGTGTGTATACCAAGTACTGTTAAGAAACTAAATGTAAAACTGTTGATCAGAAGAGGCCGAAACGCACGTTTCCAGCATGGAGATGTGTGTGTTTGCATTAGGTTTGCATTAGCTTCTTAGAGAAGCTGTTATAACAGCTTCTCTAAGAAGCTAATGCAAACCTCTTGAAATGACAGAAACCAGCTTTAAAAAGCACAAAAAGATCTGAAGAGGCCGAAACGCACGTTTCCAGCATGGAGATGTGTGTGTAACAGCTTCAGTTAAGAAACTTATGCAAACCTGTTGAAATGACAGAAACAAGCTTTAAACAGCACAAAAAGATCAGAAGAGGCCGAAACTCACGTTTCCAACATGGAGATGTGTGTGTAACAGCTACTGTCAAAAAACTAGTGTAAACCTGTTGAAATGACAGAAACAAGGTTGAAACATCAGAAAAGATCAGAAGAAGCCGAATTGCACATTTCCTGCAACGAGAAGATTTTTTAACAGCTTCTGTTAAGAAACTAGTGTAAACCTGTTGAAATGACAGAAACAAGGTTAAAACAGCACAAAAAGATCAGAGGAGGCCGAAACGCAAGTTTCCAGCATGGAGATGTGTGTTTAACAGCATCTGTTAAGAAACTAACAAGGTTAAAACGTCATAAAAAGATCAGAAGAAGCCGAAATGTACATTTCCGGCAAGGAGAAGATTTTTTAACAGCTTCTGTTAAGTTTAAATGTGCAAACCTGTTGAAATGACAGAAACAAGGTTGAAACATCAGAAAAAGATTAGAAGAGACCGAAACGCACGTTTCCAGCATGGAGATGTGTGTGTAACAGCATCTGTTGAAATGACAGCAACAAGGTTAAAACATCACAACAAGCTCAGACGAGGCTTGTTGTGATGTTTCAAGCTTGTTTCTGTCATTTCAACAGTGTTACATTAGTTTCTTAACAGATGCTTTAAAACACACATCTCCATACTGGAAACGTGCTTTTCAGCCTCTTCTTTTTGTGATGTTTTAAGCTTGTTGCTGTCATTTCAACAGTGTTACATTAGTTTCTTAACAGAAACTTTAAAACACACATCTCCATGCTGGAAACGTGCTTTTCAGCCTCTTCTGAGCTTGTTGTGATGTTTCAACCTTTTTTCTGTAATTTCACCAGGTTTACAGTTGTTTCTTAACAGTTGCTTAAAAACACACATCTCCATGCTGGAAACGTGCTTTTCAGCCTCTTCTGAGCTTGTTGTGATGTTTTAACCTTGTTTCTGTCATTTCAACAGTGTTACATTAGTTTCTTAACAGAAGCTTTAAAACACACATCTCCATGCTGGAAACGTGCTTTTCAGCCTCTTCTCAGCTTGTTGTGATGTTTCAACCTTTTTTCTGTAATTTCACCAGGTTTACAGTTGTTTCTTAACAGTTGCTTAAAAACACACATCTCCATGCTGGAAACGTGCTTTTCAGCCTCTTCTGAGCTTGTTGTGATGTTTTAACATTATTTCTGTCATTTCAACAGTGTTACATTAGTTTCTTAACAGAAGCTTTAAACCACACATCTCCATGCTGGAAACGTGCTTTTCAGCCTCTTCTGAGCTTGGTGTGATGTTTTAACCTTGTTTCTGTCATTTCAACAGTGTTACATTAGTTTCTTAACAGAAGCTTTGAAACACACATCTCCATGCTGGAAACGTGCTTTTCAGCCTCTTCTGAGCTTGTTGTGATGTTTTAACCTTGTTTCTGTCATTTCAACAGTGTTACATTAGTTTCTTAACAGAAGCTTTAAAACACACATCTCCATGCTGGAAACGTGCTTTTCAGCCTCTTCTCAGCTTGTTGTGATGTTTTAACCTTGTTGCTGTCATTTCAACAGGTTTACAGTTCTTTCTTAACAGTTGGTTAAAAACACACATGCTGGAAACGTGCTTTCCAGCCTCTTCTGAGCTTGTTGTGATGTTTTAACATTATTTCTGTCATTTCAACAGTGTTACATTAGTTTCTTAACAGAAGCTTTAAACCACACAGCTCCATGCTGGAAACGTGCTTTTCAGCCTCTTCTGAGCTTGGTGTGATGTTTTAACCTTGTTTCTGTCATTTCAACAGTGTTACATTAGTTACTGAACAGAAGCTTTAAAACACACATCTCCATGCTGGAAACGTGCTTTTCAGCCTCTTCTGAGCTTGTTGTGATGTTTTAACCTTGTTGCTGTCATTACAACAGGTTTACATTACTTTCTTACAGTTGCTTTAAAACACACATCTCCATGCTTGATACGTGCTTTTTAGCTTCTTCTGATCATTTTGTGATGTTTTAACCTTGTTTCTGTCATTTCAACAGTGTTACATTAGTTTCTGAACAGAAGCTTTGAAAAATCATCCCCATGCTGGAAAAGTGCTTTTCATTCTCTTCTGAGCTTGTTGTGATGTTTTAACCTTGCTGTCATTTCAACAGGTTTACAGTAGTTTCTTAACAGAAGCTTTAAAACACACATCTCCATGCTGGAAACGGGCTTTTCAGCCTCTTCTGAGCTTGTTGTGATATTTTAACCTTGTTTCTGTAATTTCAACAGTTTTACATTAGTTTCTTAACAGAAGCTTTAAAACACACATCTCCATAATGGAAACGTGCTTTTCAGCCTCTTCTGAGCTTGTTGTGATGTTTTAACCTTGTTGCTGTCATTTCAACAGGTTTACAGCAGTTTCTTAACAGTTGCTTTAAAACACACATCTCCATGCTGGAAACGTACTTTTCAGCCTCTTCTGATCATTTTGTGATGTTTTAACATTTTTCTTTCATTTCAACAGTTTTACATTAGTTTCTGAACAGAAGCTTTAAAACACACATCTCCATGCTGGAAACGTGCTTTTCAGCCTCTTCTGATCATTTTGTGATGTTTTAACCTTGTTTCTGTCATTTCAACAGTGTTACATTAGTTTCTTAGCGGAAGCATTAAAACACACATCTCCATGCTGGAAACGTGCTTTTCAGCCTCTTCTGAGCTTGGTGTGATGTTTTAACCTTGTTTCTGTCATTTCAACAGTGTTACATTAATTACTGAACAGAAGCTTTGAAAAACACATCCCCATGCTGGAAAAGTGCTTTTCATGCTCTTCTGAGCTTGTTGTGATGTTTTAACCTTGCTGTCATTTCAACAGTTTTACATTAGTTTCTTAACAGAAGCTTTAAAACACACATCTCCATGCTTGATACGTGCTTTTTAGCCTCTTCTGATCATTTTGTGATGTTTTAACCTTGTTTCTGTCATTTCAACAGTGTTACATTAGTTTCTGAGCAGAAGCTTTAAAACACACATCTCTATAATGGAAACGTGCTTTTCAGCCTCTTCTGATCATTTTGTGATGTTTTAAGCTTGTTGCTGTCTTTACAACAAGTTTACATTACTTTCTTACAGTTGCTTTAAAACACACATCTCCATGCTTGATACGTGCTTTTTAGCCTCTTCTGATCATTTTGTGATGTTTTAACCTTGCTGTCATTTCAACAGTTTTACATTAGTTTCTTAACAGAAGCTTTAAAACACACATCTCCATGCTG
This sequence comes from Etheostoma spectabile, assembly GCF_008692095.1. Lineage (NCBI taxonomy): Eukaryota > Metazoa > Chordata > Actinopteri > Perciformes > Percidae > Etheostoma > Etheostoma spectabile. The sequence goes on from NW_022604823.1 coordinate 40,268, forward strand.
GAAACGGGCTTTTCAGCCTCTTCTGAGCTTGTTGTGATGTTTTAAAATTGTTGCTGTCATTTCAACAGGTTTACAGCAGTTTCTTAACAGTTGCTTTAAAACACACATCTCCATGCTGGAAACGTGCTTTTCAGCCTCTTCTGATCATTTTGTGATGTTTTAAGCTTGTTGCTGTCATTACAACAGGTTTACATAACTTTCTTACAGTTGCTTTAAAACACGCATCTCCATGCTTGATACGTGCTTTTCAGCCTCTTCTGATCATTTTGTGATGTTTTAAGCTTGTTACTGTCATTTCAACAGTGTTACATTAGTTTCTTAGCGGAAGCATTAAAACACACATCTCCATGCTGGAAACATGCTTTTCAGCCTCTTCTGATCATTTTATGATGTTTTAAGCGTGTTACTGTCATTTTAACAATGTTACATTAGTTTCTTAACAGAAGCTTAAAACACACATCTCCATGCTGGAAACGTGCTTTTCAGCCTCTTCTGAGCTTGTTGTGATGTTTTAAGCTTGTTACTGTCATTTCAACAGTGTTACATTAGTTTCTGAACAGAAGCTTTAAAACACACATCTCCATGCTGGAAACGTGCTTTTCAGCCTCTTCTGATCATTTTGTGATGTTTTAACCTTGTTTCTGTCATTTCAACAATGTTACATTAGTTTCTTAACAGAAGCTTTAAAACACTAATCGCCATGCTGGAAACAAGCTTTTCAGCCTCTTCTGATCATTTTGTGATGTTTTAACCTTGTTTCTGTCATTTCAACAGTGTTACATTAGTTTCTTAACAGAAGCTTTAAAACACACATCTCCATGCTGGAAACGTGCTTTTCAGCCTATTCTGATCATTCTGTGATGTTTTAAGCTTGTTACTGTCTTTTTAACAGTGTTACATTAGTTTCTTAACAGAAGCTTAAAACACACATCTCCATGCTGGAAACGAGCTTTTCAGCCTCTTCTGAGCTTGTTGTGATGTTTTAACCTTGTTTCTGTCATTTCAACAGTGTTACATTAGTTACTGAACAGAAGCTTTAAAACAGACATCTCCATAATGGAAACGTGCTTTTAAGCCTCTTCTGAGCGTGTTGTGATGTTTTAACCTTGTTTCTGTCATTTCAACAGTGTTACATTAGTTACTGAACATAAGCTTTAAAACACACATCTCCATGCTGGAAACGTGCTTTTCAGCCTCTTCTGAGCTTGTTGTATGTTTTAACCTTGTTGCTGTCATTTCAACAGGTTTACAGCAGTTTCTTAACAGTTGCTTTAAAATACACATCTCCATGCTGGAAACGTACTTTTCAGCTTCTTCTGATCATTTTGTGATGTTTTAAGCTTGTTGCTGTCATTACAACAGGTTTACATTACTTTCTTACAGTTGCTTTAAAACACGCATCTCCATGCTTGATACGTGCTTTTTAGCCTCTTCTGATCATTTTGTGATGTTTTAACCTTGTTACTGTCATTTTAACAGTGTTACATTAGTTTCTTAACAGAAGCTTTAAAACACACATCTCCATGCTGGAAACGTGCTTTTCAGCCTCTTCTGAGCTTGTTGTGATGTTTTAACCTTGTTTCTGTCATTTCAACAGTGTTACATTAGTTACTGAACATAAGCTTTAAAACACACATCTCCATGCTGGAAACGTGCTTTTCAGCCTCTTCTGATCATTTTATGATGTTTTAAGCTTGTTACTGTCATTTTAACAGTGTTACATTAGTTTCTTAACAGAAGCTTTAAAACACACATCTCCATGCTGGAAACGTGCTTTTCAGCCTCTTCTGATCATTTTGTGATGTTTCAAGCTTGTTACTGTCATTTTAACAGTGTTACATTAGTTACTGAACATAAGCTTTAAAACACACATCTCCATACTGGAAACGTGCTTTTCAGCCTCTTCTGAGCTTGTTGTGATGTTTTAACCTTGTTGCTGTCATTTCAACAGGTTTACAGCAGTTTCTTTACAGTTCCTTTAAAACACACATCTCCATGCTGGAAACGTGCTTTTCAGCCTCTTCTGATCATTTTGTGATGTTTTAACCTTGTTTCTGTCATTTCAACAATGTTACATTAGTTTCTTAACAGAAGCTTTAAAACACTAATCGCCATGCTGGAAACAAGCTTTTCAGCCTCTTCTGATCATTTTGTGATGTTTTAACCTTGTTTCTGTCATTTCAACAGTGTTACATTAGTTTCTAACAGAAGCTTTAAAACACACATCTCCATGCTGGAAACGTGCTTTTCAGCCTATTCTGATCATTCTGTGATTTTAAGCTTGTTACTGTCTTTTAACAGTGTTACATTAGTTTCTTAACAGAAGCTTAAAACACACATCTCCATGCTGGAAACGTGCTTTTCAGCCTCTTCTGAGCTTGTTGTGATGTTTTAACCTTGTTTCTGTCATTTCAACAGTGTTACATTAGTTACTGAACAGAAGCTTTAAAACAGACATCTCCATAATGGAAACGTGCTTTTAAGCCTCTTCTGAGCGTGTTGTGATGTTTTAACCTTGTTTCTGTCATTTCAACAGTGTTACATTAGTTACTGAACAGAAGCTTTAAAACACACATCTCCATGCTGGAAACGTGCTTTTAAGCCTCTTCTGAGCTTGTTGTGATGTTTTAACCTTGTTTCTGTCATTTCAACAGTGTTACATTAGTTACTGAACATAAGCTTTAAAACACACATCTCCATGCTGGAAACGTGCTTTTCAGCCTCTTCTGAGCTTGTTGTATGTTTTAACCTTGTTGCTGTCATTTCAACAGGTTTACAGCAGTTTCTTAACAGTTGCTTTAAAATACACATCTCCATGCTGGAAACGTACTTTTCAGCTTCTTCTGATCATTTTGTGATGTTTTAAGCTTGTTGCTGTCATTACAACAGTGTTACATTAGTTTCTTAACAGAAGCTTTAAAACACACATCTCCATGCTGGAAACGTGCTTTTCAGCCTCTTCTGAGCTTGTTGTGATGTTTTAACCTTGTTTCTGTCATTTCAACAGTGTTACATTAGTTACTGAACATAAGCTTTAAAACACACATCTCCATGCTGGAAACGTGCTTTTCAGCCTCTTCTGAGCTTGTTGTGATGTTTTAACCTTGTTGCTGTCATTTCAACAGGTTTACAGCAGTTTCTTTACAGTTCCTTTAAAACACACATCTCCATGCTGGAAACGTACTTTTCAGCCTCTTCTGATCATTTTGTGATGTTTTAACATTTTTCTTTCATTTCAATAGTTTTACATTAGTTTCTGAACAGAAGCTTTAAAACACACATCTCCATGCTGGAAACGTGCTTTTCAGCCTCTTCTGATCATTTTGTGATGTTTCAAGCTTGTTACTGTCATTTTAACAGTGTTACATTAGTTACTGAACATAAGCTTTAAAACACACATCTCCATGCTGGAAACGTGCTTTTCAGCCTCTTCTGAGCTTGTTGTATGTTTTAACCTTGTTGCTGTCATTTCAACAGGTTTACAGCAGTTCTTAACAGTTGCTTAAAATACACATCTCCATGCTGGAAACGTACTTTTAAGCTTCTTCTGATCATTTTGTGATGTTTTAAGCTTGTTGCTGTCATTACAACAGTGTTACATTAGTTTTAACAGAAGCTTTAAAACAACATCTCCATGCTGGAAACGTGCTTTTCAGCCTCTTCTGAGCTTGTTGTGATGTTTTAACCTTGTTTCTGTCATTTCAACAGTGTTACATTAGTTACTGAACATAAGCTTTAAACACACATCTCCATGCTGGAAACGTGCTTTTCAGCCTCTTCTGAGCTTGTTGTGATGTTTTAACCTTGTTGCTGTCATTTCAACAGGTTTACAGCAGTTTCTTACAGTTCCTTAAAACACACATCTCCATGCTGGAAACGTACTTTTCAGCCTCTTCTGATCATTTTGTGATGTTTTAACATTTTTCTTTCATTTCAAAGTTTTACATTAGTTTCTGAACAGAAGCTTTAAAACACACATCTCCATGCTGGAAACGTGCTTTTCAGCCTCTTCTGATCATTTTGTGATGTTTTCAAGCTTGTTACTGTCATTTTAACAGTGTTACATTAGTTACTGAACATAAGCTTTAAAAACACACATCTCCATACTGGAAACGTGCTTTTCAGCCTCTTCTGAGCTTGTTGTGATGTTTAACCTTGTTGCTGTCATTTCAACAGGTTTACAGCAGTTTCTTTACAGTTCCTTTAAAACACACATCTCCATGCTGGAAACGTGCTTTTCAGCCTCTTCTGATCATTTTGTGATGTTTTAAACCTTGTTTCTGTCATTTCAACAATTGTTACATTAGTTTCTTAACAGAAGCTTTAAAACACTAATCGCCATGCTGGAAACAAGCTTTTCAGCCTCTTCTGATCATTTTGTGATGTTTAACCTTGTTTCTGTCATTTCAAACAGTGTTACATTAGTTCTAACAGAAGCTTTAAAACACACATCTCCATGCTGGAAACGTGCTTTTCAGCCTATTCTGACATTCTGTGATGTTTTAACTTGTTACTGTCTTTTAACAGGTTACATTAGTTTCTTACAGAAGCTTAAAACACACATCTCCATGCTGGAAACGTGCTTTTCAGCCTCTTTGATCATTTTGTGATGTTTCAAGCTTGTTTACTGTCATTTTAACAGTGTTACATTAGTTTACTGAACATAAGCTTTTAAAACACATCTCCATGCTGGAAACGTGCTTTTCAGCTCTTCTGAGCTTGTTGTGATGTTTTAACCTTGTTGCTGTCATTTCAACAGGTTTACAGCAGTTTCTTTACAGTTCCTTTAAAACACACATCTCCATGCTGGAAACGTGCTTTTCAGCCTTTCTGACCATTTTGTGATGTTTTAACCTTGTTTCTGTCATTCAACAATGTTACATTAGTTTCTTAACAGAAGCTTTAAAACACTAATCGCCATGCTGGAAACAAGCTTTTCAGCCTCTTCTGATCATTTTGTGATGTTTTAACTTGTTTCTGTCATTTCAACAGTGTTACATTAGTTTCTTAACAGAAGCTTTAAAACACACATCTCCATGCTGGAAACGTGCTTTTCAGCCTATTCTGATCATTCTGTGATGTTTTAAGCTTGTTACTGTCTTTTAACAGTGTTACATTAGTTTCTTAACAGAAGCTTTAAACACACATCTCCATGCTGGAAACGTGCTTTTCAGCCTCTTCTGAGCTTGTTGTGATGTTTTAACCTTGTTTCTGTCATTTCAACAGTGTTACATTAGTTACTGAACAAGCTTTAAAACAGACATCTCCATATGGAAACGTGCTTTAAGCCTCTTCTGAGCGTGTTGTGATGTTTTAACCTTGTTTCTGTCATTTCAACAGTGTTACATTAGTTACTGAACAGAAGCTTTAAACACACATCTCCATGCTGGAAACGTGCTTTTAAGCCTCTTCTGAGCTTGTTGTGATGTTTTAACCTTGTTCTGTCATTTCAACAGTGTTACATTAGTTACTGAACATAAGCTTTAAAACACACATCTCCATGCTGGAAACGTGCTTTTCAGCCTCTTCTGAGCTTGTTGTATGTTTTAACCTTGTTGCTGTCATTTCAACAGGTTTACAGCAGTTCTAACAGTTGCTTTAAAATACAAATCTCCATGCTGGAAACGTGCTTTTCAGCTTCTTCTGATCATTTTGTGATGTTTTAAGCTTGTTGCTGTCATTACAACAGTGTTACATTAGTTCTTAACAGAAGCTTTAAAACACACATCTCCATGCTGGAAACGTGCTTTTCAGCCTCTTCTGAGCTTGTTGTGATGTTTTAACCTTGTTTCTGTCATTTCAACAGTGTTACATTAGTTACTGAACATAAGCTTTAAAACACACATCTCCATGCTGGAAACGTGCTTTTCAGCCTCTTCTGAGCTTGTTGTGATGTTTTAACTTGTTGCTGTCATTTCAACAGGTTTACAGCAGTTCTTACACAGTCCTTAAAACACACATCTCCATGCTGGAAACGTACTTTTCAGCCTCTTCTGATCATTTTGTGATGTTTTAACATTTTCTTTCATTTCAATAGTTTACATAGTTTCTGAACAGAAGCTTTAAAACACACATCTCCATGCTGGAAACGTGCTTTTCAGCCTCTTCTGATCATTTTGTGATGTTTTAAGCTTGTTGTGTCATTACAACAGTGTTACATTAGTTTCTTAGCGGAAGCATTAAAACACACATCTCCATGCTGGAAACGTGCTTTTCAGCCTATTCTGATCATTCTGTGATGTTTTAACCTTGTTTTTCTCATTTCAACAGGTTTACAGCAGTTTCTTAACAGTTGCTTTAAAATACACATCTCCATGCTGTAAACGTACTTTTCAGCCTCTTCTGATCATTTTGTGATGTTTTAACATTTTTCTTTCATTTCAACAGTTTTACATTAGTTTCTGAACAGAAGCTTTAAAACACACATCTCCATGCTGGAAACGTGCTTTTCAGCCTCTTCTGATCATTTTGTGATGTTTTAAGCTTGTTGCTGTCATTACAACAGGTTTACATTACTTTCTTACAGTTGCTTTAAAACACGCATCTCCATGCTTGATACGTGCTTTTTAGCCTCTTCTGATCATTTTGTGATGTTTTAACCTTGGTGCATTCATTTCAACAGGTTTACAGTTGTTTCTTAACAGAAGCTTTAAAACACACATCTCCATGCTGGAAACGCGCTTTTCAGCCTATTCTGATCATTCTGTGATGTTTTAAGCTTGTTACTGTCATTTTAACAGTGTTACATTAGTTTCTTAACAGAAGCTTTAAAACACACATCTCCATGCTGGAAACGTGCTTTTCAGCCTCTTCTGAGCTTGTTGTGATGTTTTAACCTGGTTTCTGTCATTTCAACAGTGTTACATTAGTTGATGAACATAAGCTTGAAACACACATCTCCATGCTGGAAACGTGCTTTTCAGCCTCTTCGAGCTTGTTGTGATGTTTAACCTTGTTGCTGTCATTTCAACAGTGTTACATTAGTTTCTTAACAGAAGCTTTAAAAGCACATCTCTATGCTGGAAACGTACTTTTCAGCCTCTTCTGATCATTTTATGATGTTTTAAGCTTGTTACTGACATTTTAACAGTGTTACATTAGTTTCTTAACAGAAGCTTTAAAACACACATCTCCATGCTGGAAACGTGCTTTTCAGCCTATTCTGATCATTCTGTGATGTTTTAACCTTGTTTCTCTTGTTTCAACAGTGTTACATTAGTTTCTTAACAGAAGCTTTAAAACACACATCTCCATGCTGGAAACGTGCTTTTCAGCCTCTTCTGAGCTTGTTGTGATGTTTTAAGCTTGTTACTGTCATTTCAACAGTGTTACATTAGTTTCTTAAAGCTTCTGTTCAGAAACTAATGTAAAACTGTTGAAATGAAAGAAAAATGTTAAAACATCACAAAATGATCAGAAGAGGCTTAAAAGTACGTTTCCAGCATGGAGATGTGTGTTTTAAAGCAACTGTTAAGAAACTGCTGTAAACCTGTTGAAATGACAGCAACAAGGTTAAAACATCACAACAAGCTCAGAAGAGGCTGAAAAGCACGTTATCAGTATGGAGATGTGTTTTTTAAAGCTACGGTTAAGAAACTAATGTAAAACTGTTAAAATGACAGTAACAAGCTTAAAACATCACAAAAAGATAGAAGAGGCTTAAAAGCACGTTTCCAGCATGGAGATGTGCGTTTTAAAGCTTCTGTTAAGAATAATGTAACACTGTTGAAATGACAGAAACAAGGTTAAAACATCACAACAAGCTCAGAAGAGGCTGAAAAGCACGTTATCAGTATGGAGATGTTTGTTTTAAAGCTTCCGCTAAGAAACTAATGTAACACTGTTGAAATGAGAGAAACAAGGTTAAAACATCACAGAATGATCAGAATATGCTGAAAAGCACGTTTCCAGCATGGAGATGTGTGTTTTAATGCTTCCGCTAAGAAACTAATGTAACACTGTTGAAATGACAGTAACAAGCTTAAAACATCACAAAATGATCAGAAGAGGCTGAAAAGCACGTTTCCAGCATAGAGATGTGTGTTTTAAAGCTTCTGTTCAGAAACTAATGTAACACTGTTGAAATGACAGAAACAAGGTTAAAAAATCACAACAAGCTCAGAAGAGGCTGAAAAGCACGTTTCCAGCATGGAGATGTTTGTTTTAAAGATTCCGCTAAGAAACTAACGTAACACTGTTGAAATGAGAGAAACAAGGTTAAAACATCACAGAAGATCAGAATAGGCTGAAAAGCACGTTCCAGCATGGAAATGTGTGTTTTAAAGCTTCTGTTAAGAAACTAACGTAACACTGTTGAAATGACAGTAACAAGCTTTAAACATCACAACAAGCTCAGAAGAGGCTGAAAAGCACGTTATCAGCATGGAGAGTTGTTTTAAAGCTTCCTCTAAGAAAAAATAATGTAACACTGTTGAAATGACAGAAACAAGGTTTAAAACATCACAACAAGCTCAGAAGAGGCTGAAAAGCACGTTTCCAGCATGGAGATGTGTGCTTTAAAGTAACTGTTAGAAAGAACTGTAACCTGTTGAAATGACAGCAACAAGGTTAAAACACCACAACAAGCTCAGAAGAGGCTGAAAAGCACGTTTCCAGCATGGAGAGTGTGTTTTAAAGCTTCTGTTAAGAAACTAATGTAACACTGAAAAGCACGTTTCCAGCATGGAGATGTGTGTTTTAAAGCTTCTGTTCAGACACTAATGTAACACTGTTGAAATGACAGAAACAAGGTTAAAACATCACAACAAGCTCAGAAGAGGCTGAAAAGCACGTTTCCAGCATGGAGATGTGTGCTTTAAGTAACTGTTAAGAAAGAACTGTAAACCTGTTGAAATGACAGCACAAGGTAAAAAAACACAACAAGCTCAAAAGGGCTGAAAGCACGTTTCCAGCATGGAGATGTGTGTTTAAAGCTTCTGTTAAGAAACTAATGTAACACTGAAAAGCACGTTTCCAGCATGGAGATGTGTGTTTTAAAGCTTTGTTCAGACACTAATGTAACACTGTTGAAATGACAGAAACAAGGTTAAAACATCACAACAAGCTCAGAAGAGGCTGAAAAGCACGTTTCCAGCATGGAGATGTGTGTTTTAATGCTTCCGCTAAGAAACTAATGTAACACTGTTGAAATGACAGTAACAAGCTTAAAACATCACAAACAAGCTCAGAAGAGGCTGAAAAGCACGTTTCCAGCATGGAGATGTGTGCTTTAAAGTAACTGTTAAGAAAATAATGTAACACGAAAGCACACGTTTCCAGCATGGAGATGTGGTTTTAAAGCTTCTGTTCAGAGACTAATGTAACACTGTTGAAATGACAGAAACAAGGTTAAAACATCACACAAGCTCAGCAGAAGAGGCTGAAAAGCACGTTTCCAGCATGGAGATGGTGCTTTAAAGTAACTGTAAGAAAGAACTGTAAAACTGTTGAAATGACAGCAACAAGGTTTAAAACACCACAACAAGCTCAGAAGAGGCTGAAAAAGCACGTTTCCAGCATGGAGATGTGTGCTTAAAGTAACTGTTAAGAAAGAACTGTAAAACCTTTGAAATGACAGCAACAAGGTTTTAAAACACCACAACAAGCTCAGAAGAGGCTGAAAAGCACGTTTCCAGCATGGAGATGTGTGTTTTAAAGCTTCCTCTAAGAAACTAATGTAACACTGTTGAAATGACAGAAACAAGGTAAAAACATCACAGAATGATCAGAATAGGCTGAAAAGCACGTTTCCAGCATGGAAATGTGTGTTTTAAAGCTTCTGTTAAGAAACTAATGTAACACTGTTAAAATGACAGTAACAAGCTTAAAACATCACAAAATGATCAGAAGAGGCTGAAAAGCACGTTTCCAGCATGGAGATGTGTGCTTTAAAGTAACTATTAAGAAAGAACTGTAAACCTGTTGAAATGACAGCAACAAGGTTAAAACACCACAACAAGCTCAGAAGAGGCTGAAAAGCACGTTTCCAGCATGGAGATGTGTGTTTTAAAGCTTCTGTTCAGACACTAATGTAACACTGTTGAAATGACAGAAACAAGGTTAAAACATCACAACAAGCTCAGAAGAGGCTGAAAAGCACGTTTCCAGCATGGAGATGTGTGTTTTAATGCTTCCGCTAAGAAACTAATGTAACACTGTTGAAATGACAGTAACAAGCTTAAAACATCACAACAAGCTCAGAAGAGGCTGAAAAGCACGTTTCCAGCATGGAGATGTGTGCTTTAAAGTAACTGTTAAGAAAGAACTGTAAACCTGTTGAAATGACAGCAACAAGGTAAAAAAACACCACAACAAGCTCAGAAGAGGCTGAAAAGCACGTTTCCAGCATGGAGATGTGTGTTTTAAAGCTTCTGTTAAGAAACTAATGTAACACTGAAAAGCACGTTTCCAGCATGGAGATGTGTGTTTTTAAGCTTCTGTTCAGACACTAATGTAACACTGTTGAAATGACAGAAACAAGGTTAAAACATCACAACAAGCTCAGAAGAGGCTGAAAAGCACGTTTCCAGCATGGAGATGTGTGTTTTAATGCTCCGCTAAGAAACTAATGTAACACTGTTGAAATGACAGTAACAAGCTTAAAACATCACAACAAGCTCAGAAGAGGCTGAAAAGCACGTTTCCAGCATGGAGATGTGTGTTTTAAAGCTTCTGTTCAGACACTAATGTAACACTGTTGAAATGACAGAAACCAGGTTAAAGCATCACAACAAGCTCAGAAGAGGCTAAAAAGCACGTTCCAGCATGGAGATGGGGTTTTAAAGCTTCTGTTAAGAAACTAATGTAACACTGAAAAGCACGTTTCCAGCATGGAGATGTGTGTACATCTCCATGCTGGAAACGTGCTTTTCAGCCTCTTCTGAGCTTGTTGTGATGTTTTAACCTTGGTGCATTCATTTCAACAGGTTTACAGTTGTTCTTAACAGCTTTTTAAACACACATCTCCATGCTGGAAACGTGCTTTTCAGCCTCTTCTGAGCTTGTTGTGATGTTTAACCTGGTTTCTGTCATTTCAACAGTGTTACATTAGTTGATGAACAGAAGCTTTGAAACACACATCTCCATGCTGGAAACGTGCTTTTCAGCCTCTTCCGAGCTTGTTGTGATGTTTTACCTTGTTGCTGTCATTTCAACAGTGTTACATTAGTTTCTTAACAGAAGCTTTAAAACGCACATCTCCATGCTGGAAACGTGCTTTTCAGCCTCTTCTGAGCTTGTTGTGATGTTTTAACCTTGTTGCTGTCATTTCAACAGGTTTACAGTTCTTCTTAACAGTTACTTTAAAGCACACATCTCCATGCTGGAAACGTGCTTTTCAGCCTCTTCTGAGCTTGTTGTGATGTTTTAAAACCGTTGCTGTCATTTCAACAGTAGGCTATGTTTTGAACCCAAAACATGGATTAGAGCACTTAAAAAAAACAAATTGAACAATAATTTCCTAGTCTTGTGTAACCAGCTACTCAAGGCTGATCATTTATAAGAAAAACCAATAAATTTACCTGACAATAAGAGATATTTCAGCTATCCAGATGTTCAGAATTGGCCAGATCAGAAGATTATAGGTTGCTCGCTGAAGCCAAAGGATTGAATTACCACAGTGAAATAACCACACATCCCAGGAGAAGTTTAACTGTATGTATTAATTGCAATAACTAACAGGGTAAGTAGCAAAAAATACATTAACAATTATATACATCAATTGAAGTAAGGTGAAAAAGTGAAAAAGTGGGATCCCATATAAAAAAGTAGAAAGAAAATACAAAGTATCAAAATAATAAATTTTCAGTCCAGTTTAATAAAAATAAATTAGACGGGTCTGCTAAAATACTGTTCTCACTTCTTATGCGCTAAAAGGATATTTGTCCTCCTTCAAGGAAACGAAGTGTGCACACAGTTCTACCTGACCCTTGGCCAAAGGGGTAATAGATCAAGTTTCTCGCTGTAAAGACTATGTTGCAACCTCCAGGCTACAACCGGCTCTACATCAAGTGGGTTGGCTCGCCATCCAGTTTCTCTAGCTCTATGTTTCTCTGTTGATTTCCGCCGGTCTAGACTCCACCAGACTGCGATCCCTCAACGTGAATCGAGCAAAAAAACCTGACCTATAAGGAATAGGTCAACATAAAATACCTTAGAGCTAACACTGTTGACATTGCTGTCGTAGGCTAAGGCTTGTATCAATAAACTCAATATCCTAATCACAGTATTGTGTTTCTAGTTAAGTGGTACAACATATAAATTTCTCAATATATCATAACATCATTTTGGAATAAAGTGCAAAACCATAAAACATAGTTATTACTAAGGTGCTTAATAACAATACATAAAATAACACAAGTACACAGAAATACATTCAAAATACACTTAATAGCCCTAAATGAATGAATAAAAGTCAGACCTCATTATCATTCACTAGCTAGTTTCAGTGTCTTAACAGGCCACTAGACTGTTAGCAGGGTTCAAGTGGGCCGCTAGGCCGCAACGGTTAAAACAACAATTTAACTTGACATTAAACGAAATTTCAAAACAACTTGACGGAGCTACTCCACTAATAGCGATAGTAGTCCGTAACACAATAAAAATATATCTTGTTTTATCGTTTACTCATGTTAGTAATTTAACAAAGACAATATACTTTAGCTGTTAGCTCAAGTTAGCAACAGCAATTGCTAGCGCCGTTTACATTGAGAACAATGGGCACCTAATGACGGACATTAGCATATAAGCTAGCGGAGCATTACAAACTCACCAGTACAAAAAGACAGCTCAATAGCTTGAACCTGCCTTCTTCAGTCTCTCTCCAGTGTTTCTCAATATTTAATTTACGTCAACAGTCACACAACTTAACATTAGCCTTAAAATGTATAAGTATCTGCTGCTACGATGATTCAGCTTTTTAGAGTCACTTCCGGTCTCACTCAATAGCGCGAACATAGACATATAAAGAGTAGACGCTGCATTGGCAGCTCAGCGCGAGAAATTCAACCGCCATCTTGGACCGGTCATACTCGTTGCTTAGCAGCAGAAGATTCAAGATGCCAGAGCACTGTGCAGCATATTCCTGTTCAAATCGGCGGACCATTGAAAACAGGGCTCGGGGGATTACTTTCACAAGTAAGATTAACATTACCTACTATTGGTTGTACTTTGTTAATAGAATATTACCAGAGAGTTGAGAAGAATCAAGGGTCTTTGATATTACTGTATTGACATCGTAGCCAGCTAGCTAGTAGGCTATGTTTACTGTACCGGCTGCTGTTCACCCGGTGTATGTCCCTGCCATAGTAGGGTGACCAGACGTCCCCGGTTTCCGGTGACAGTCCCCGATTTGACGACCTGTCCCCGGCTGGACCTGTCCCGTAAATGTCCCCGGTTTTCACTGTGACTGACAGACCCGAAATGGAATGAAAGAAGAAAATTATGACAAAACGTAGCAGATAGTCGCACACCCAACACCCGCAGACGCCAGACCGCCAGAGCCAGCGGTGCTCAGAGAGGTTTTAGAAGCCGGTTTACGATACTAAAATCACTGATTATTTACATGGAGTCTGGTGGGTTTAGCGAACGCAATTTCGCGGACTTTTATGTTTAAAAAAGGATCTTAATCTTTAACAGAAAGGTCGACCTCCTTAGAAATCCTTCCATAATGTTGTCAGACACTTAGAATATTAATCTGAGTCTGTAGCAGCAAAAACAAGCACTTTTACGAACGTAAAACAAGCTGGACAATTATCCTATTAACGTACATTGTAGCTTGTTTCTGCTGACTGGAGCGATCTCGTTTAATCATGTCAAGCTGTCCTGTGATGTGTGCCGTGCGAGCTTGGTCAGAGATGCTGTACCATCTTCACAATAAAAATAATCTTGTTTATCGTTACTCCATGTTAGTAATTTAACAAAGACAATATACTTTAGCTGTTAGCTCAAGTTAGCAACAGCAATTGCTAGCGCCGTTTACATGAGAACAATGGGCACCAATGACGGACATTAGCATATAAGCTAGCGGAGCATTACAAACTCACCAGTACAAAAGACAGCTCAATAGCTTGAACCTGCCTTCTTCAGTCTCTCTCCAGTGTTTCTATATTTAATTTACGTCAACAGTCACACAACTTACATTAGCCTTTAAAATGTATAAGTATCTGCTGCTACGATGATTCAGCTTTCTGGAGTCACTTCCGGTCTCACTCAATAGCGCGAACCATAGACATATAAAGAGTAGACGCTGCATTGGCAGCTCAGCGCGAGAAATTCAACCGCCATCTTGGCCGGTCATACTCGTTGCTTAGCAGCAGAAGATTCAAGATGCCAGCGCACTGGTGCAGCATATTCCTGTTCAAATCGGCGGACCATTGAAAAAACAGGGCTCGGGGGATTACTTTTCAAAGTAAGATTTAACATACCGTACTATGGTTGTACTTTGTGAATAGAATATTACCAGAGAGTTGAGAAGGATCAAGGGTCTTTGATATTACTGTATTGACATCGTAGCCAGCTAGCTAGCTAGGCTATGTTTACTGTACGGCTGCTGTTCACCCGGTGTTATGTCCCTGCCATAGTAGGGGGCTACAGACGTCCCGGGTTTCCGGTGACAGTCCCCGATTTGACGACCTGTCCCGGCTGGACCTGTCCCGTAAATGTCCCCCGGTTTTCACTGTGACTGACAGACCCGAAATTGGAATGAAAGAAAGAAAATGATGACAAAACGTAGAGATAGTCGCACACCAACACCCGCAGACGCCAGACCG